>NC_133186.1:45767500-45882500 GCF_049306965.1 Danio rerio | reverse complement strand
GTTTCTGCTCTAAATCTGGGTTTATGTTTTAGACCTGGTTTCAGATCTTGATCTAGTTTCTGTTCTGGATCCAGTTTCTGCTCTGGATCTGGGTTTGTGGTCTGGATCTGGGTTTTTGCTCTGGATCTGGGTTTATGATTTTGATCTGGGTTTATAATCTGGATCTGGATTTCGTTATGAATATGGGTTTATGGTCTAGATCTGGTTAATGCTCTGGATCTGGTTTCTAAACTGGATCTGGGTTTCTGCTCTGGATCTGGGTTTATGATCTGGATCTGGGGTTTTGCTCTGGATCTGGGTTTATGATCTATATCTGGATTCTGCTCTAAATCTGGGTTCATGGTCTAGATCTGGTTTCTGATTTTGATCTGGTTTCTGGTCTAGATTTGGTTTCTGATCTGGATCTGGGTTTCTGCTCTGGATCAGGGTTTTTGCTCTAAATGTGGTTTCTGCTTTGGATCTGGGTTTATTATCTAGATCTGGGTTTCTGTTTTGGATCTGGATTTATGATCTAGATCTGGGTTTCTGTTTTGGATCTGGTTTATGATCTAGATCTGGGTTTCTGTTTTGGATCTGGGTTTATGATCTAGATCTGAGTTTCTGTTTTGGATCTGGGTTTATGATCTAGATCTGGGTTTCTGTTTTGGATCTGGGTTTATGATCTAGATCTGAGTTTCTGTTTTGGATCTGGGTTTATCATCTAGATCTGGGATTCTGTTTTGGATCTGGGTTTATGATCTAGATCTGGGTTTCTGTTTTGGATCTGGTTTATGATCTAGATCTGGGATTCTGTTTTCGATCTGGGTTTATGATCTAGATCTGGGTTTCTGTTTTGGATCTGGGTTTATGATTTAGATCTGAGTTTCTGTTTTGGATCTGGGTTTATCATCTAGATCTGGGATTCTGTTTTGGATCTGGGTTTATGATCTAGATCTGGGTTTCTGTTTTGGATCTGGTTTATGATCTAGATCTGGGTTTCTGTTTTGGATCTGGTTTATGATCTAGATCTGAGTTTCTGTTTTGGATCTGGGTTTATGATCTAGATCTGGGTTTCTGTTTTGGATCTGGGTTTATGATCTAGATCTGGGTTTCTGTTTTGGATCTGGTTTATGATCTAGATCTGGGTTTCTGTTTTGGATCTCGGTTTATGATCTAGATCTGGGTTTCTGTTTTGGATCTGGTTTATGATCTAGATCTGGGTTTCTGTTTTGGATCTCGGTTTATGATCTAGATCTGAGTTTCTGTTTTGGATCTGGTTTATGATCTAGATCTGGGTTTCTGTTTTGGATCTGGTTTATGATCTAGATCTGGGTTTCTCCTCTGGATCTGGTTCCTGCTCTGGATCTGCTTTCTGTTCTGGATCTAGTTTTTGCTCTGAGTCTTGGTTCTTTCTCTGGATCTGGTTTTCTGCTTTGGATCTGATTTGTAGTCTTGATCTGGTTTTTGCTCTGGATCTGGGTTTTCTGCTCTAGATCTGGTTTCTTGTCTTCAACACTGTGCTGTGTTTGATTCAGACGAGTCCTCTGAACAGAAAGGATAGAGACGCTCCGAGGGCCAGACCGAGAGACAGGAAGAAGGCCATGATGGCTCCTGCTGTTTCTGCTTCACTCGGGTCCACTTTCCTGCAAACACAAACAAACATTCACTCACAGGTGATTCAGTCTGATGTTTACCTGTCTAACAGTGCTCATTCATCAGTGCTACTAAAATGAAGAAAACCAGACGCAAATAGATGATGTGCGTGTGTTTTTAACTCACTTTGGGCCGAAGCACATGCACAGACTGGCCAGATATCCATTGGAGAAAGCGAAGAGGATCATGAAGGCGATGAACCAGCCGTCGTGTGTGAAGAAGACGGGCAGGTTATAGCGAGGCTGAACGTTACACAGCATGAAGAGCGGCACGAAAACCACACGCGCCAACAACAGAGCCGGCAGCAGCTTACTGTCTTTACCAGGCTGACAGAGAGGTGAAGAAAAACACACAAAACACACACGCATTAATACCGATACACTCCACTGAATGCATCAGTGTTTTATAGTCACAGCATCTGTTGTTAATAATCAGTTTGTCATCAGACTTGATTAAAACAGTCTGCAGAATCACTTTGATTGACATTCTTTCTTTGTACGTGTCATCAGAGGGGGGAAAGCCCCGCCCACTAGTGCCCATCTCTCCCTCATTAGCATAAACAGCAGCCCTGAGTGGGCATAGATATATATACTGGATATCACATACAAACCCTGAGCATGAGTCAATAGCGCCGCCACATTAGTACAGTGCTCACACGACAAATGTCATTCAACTGCACTAGTCAAGACTAAAGCCAATGTAAAGATGCTGGACTTTAGTGATGTGTACGGTGTAAAACAAAGCATATAGGCAGAATATTTCATAGGAAAGATTGCATTTTTTTACATTGTGTATGTTACGAATGTTTGTGCTTAACAAGTATTGATGATAATACAGTCTCTTACTGCATTGACAACAAGGCAATGTAGCACCGACTCGCACTAAATTCTAGGTTTATGCTAGTTTTGATGTATAAAATAAGCAAACAATGCTAAAGAAATATGAAAATAAGATGCTGCGGTGGCAGAAACTTGTATTGTTGTCGGTTAACCAGTTAAACTCTGCTGTTATTTGGAGATTTCCGCCTGGATTTTGCCTACCCAAATTTAAAAGCTTCCCAAATCCACATGCAGAGGTGTAAATGCAAACATTTGGTATCATTTTAAATGTAATGTAATGTATTTTTTATGTAATGCCATGTCAGCAACCAAGGCTATTTTCATGGCAGGAATCTTCCAACAATAAATATACAATTTAAAAATCAACAAACAAAATAATACATAAATTAAATAAGATTTTTTTTTTGTGTGTTAATACATGATAAAAATTCTAGAATCTTTTCTGGTTTCACTTTGTTAAAAAATGTCCTTAAAAGAGTTCACTTCATAAAAAAGTCTTCTGGAGTCAGTAAAAGCAGGACAGTCCAGTACAATGTGTTTTACAGTAAGAGGAGTTTTGCAGCACAAGCACTGAGTAGGGTTTTCACCTTGGAGTAAAAAACCATGTGTTATTCTCGTATGCCCAATACGACATCTGGTAAAAACTACTTGATCAAATCGATTCTTAAAATATCTTAAAATTCTGTGTGAGATTTCAGGTTGGATTTCATGTAATTTATTGTTTCCTAATGCATCCCATTCCTTTTGCCACTTGTTTAAAATGTAAGCGTTGATAAAAGGTTTCATCTCTGACGGAGAAATTTGACATTTGTTAACTACTTGCTTCAAAGCGTCTTTAGCAGCTGCATCAGCTCGCTCATTTCCTGAAAGCCCGACATGTCCTGGAACCCAGCAAAAATGATGTGATAAAACTGATTTTGTAGTTGGTATCATTTTAAAGAAAACTCTTTAAATTTTCATAAAACACTATTGAAAGTGTTTAAAACATCTGTATATGTTGTCTGTTATAATAAACACCTAACAAAAAGAGGCGCTTTTTGTATTTTTTTTATATAAACTCAGATTTGAAAGTGTCCCTTTTAGGTTGTGTGTGGTCTAGCGTGCTGTAATTAATGTTGGTGGTTCCTGCACATGTCTGTAATCATAGGAAAAAATGTCTCCACCATAATCTATGCAAAAGTTATTGTATTCCAGCTGATGAGAGGTGCTGTACAAGCCACAGGGATGATCATTGTTTTCATATTTCACTATTCTTTTGTTTGATCAAACATAATTCACTGTGTTTGGAGCACATCAGACATATAAAAGGATTACTTATGCACATCAGCTCAAAAACAGAGGAGAATGGCCCTGAAGCGCACAGCATAAGGTGAGAGATGACAGCTGTCTGTGCTATCTGGGGCTGCTTATTGATCTTAAATGTATTGTTTTCACTTCTGCATTATGGAAACACAGCGATTCATTCAGCAACTGTTTGATATGTGAATATAATTTAGTAAAAGAATGCTAGAACCGTATGAGCACCGGCAAGAGCTTTCATTTGAGCTATAACTTGTACATGTGTCATACGAAAAATATGAAAATGAACCAATGTTCAATACCCAGCTCGGGTATCCAAAATACTGTGTATTTAAGTGTAAATAACTTTTGTAGAGTAGAATAAAAACCAAAGTGATGCAGATGTGCATACAATATAGATTCTACACTTTCAAACGAAACCACTTACTGGGGTCTGGTGCAATGCCAGCCATTTAAATCTGAAAGTAAAAGTCGTTGACGTCACAGACCCGGTACTGAGTTTGAACGAGTCATTTATTTTTGAAGTAACTTATAAGAGTGCCTGATAACATAACAGTGCCTGCGCCTCAATGTGCATACTGTCCACCCTAAATGATTGATTGCAAATGTTATATACTAAAGATTTGTACATGTAGGCCAACAGTCAAAAATGTATTATTAGAGCCATGGCTGTGGCGAGACGGCAATACTGTGTCTAAAATTAAACTATTTCTCTTATCTGAAAACAACAAACACAATTATCCCAGACACAGCACTGTGTTAGATTTGAGCAAACTATTATAGTTTCTCAAAATAGCAACGCGCCAGCAATGCGCCTCAACACCCCTCCTTTATAGACCAGAACACCTATGGGCGCACATATGAGCGCTAATAATAATAATAATAATTAATTCCTTACATTTATATAGCGCTTTTCTGGGCACTTGAAGCACTTTACACATAGCGGGGGATCTCCTCATCTACCACCAGTGTGCAGCATCCACCTGGATGACACCACAGCAGCCATTTTGCGCCAGACCGCACACCACACACCAGCTGATTGGTGGAGAGGAGACAGTGATGAAGCCATTTATGATATGGTGAGGGTTAGGAGGACATGACGGGCAGGTCAGTGGGCAAATTTGGCCAGGATGCTGAGGTGAAACCCCTTCTCTTTTTCAAAGGACATCCTGGGGCTTTTAACGACCACAGAGAGTCAGGACCTCGGATTAACGTCTCATCCGAAAGACGGCGCTCACTCAGCAGTATAAAGTCCCTGTCACTATACTGGGGCATTAGGACCCACACAGACCGCAGGTTGAGCGCCCCCTGCTGGCCTCACTAACACCACTTCCGAAAGCAACCCAGCTTTCCCATGTGATCCCCCATCCAGGTACTGACCGGGAGCAGCCTGCTTAGCTTCAGTGGCGACCATGTGCGAGTTGCAGAGAGCTAGCTGCCGGCTAATGCATTGGCTATTTGAACAGCGTGCTGCAAAACGTCAAAACTAGCGCCCAGCTGAAACTAGCAAACAACAATTGCGTCGCGCCTTCTTTAAAGATGAAAATAAATATTTGCATACAGAACACTGAGAAAACTCCTGATGGTAGATATATGTATAAATGTTTCCATATCTTTGGCTCTGGATAGCCAGTCTTCCACTGCACCTTGGTTCCACATTCATTTCGTTACCCTGTACTAAAACAGCGGTTCTACTGATGCATTATTTCCAATAGACAACAATAGAGTAGGCGACGTCTAACGTACATATCTATGCTGAGTGAGAATGAGTCATCAGCGATTTCGAACTGCTGCTATGATGACACGTAGGGTTTGTAGCTCCACCCTCTTTTGAAAGAAGCTCAGTCACCACAAAATCAAAGCCTAAAATGCAAAGATCCTGCAGAATTTGCTGCAGCTGATCTGATGTTTGGTTAATTATAAATGTGGTTTTAGCATGAAAATGGTTTTGTAAAAGTGCATGAATGTTTCTTACCCACATACACACTGCAGTCAGACTGCGTCCAGCCCAGTCAAACACATTGAAGAACAGGAAACAAGACACTGGGATGAAATACTTCTCTGGAGAAAGACAAATTCAAGAGTTGACATTTAGCTGATGATTGATTATAAAGCTTGTTTGGGCTGTCCCGGGAGAGAGCCCTGAGCTCATAAGATCCTCGAGCCCAGGGCTCCCTCCCGTTTGCAAGGCGAGAGGGGAGTTTGAAGCCAGATAGATCTGGAGAACTCCCCTGCTGTAGTAGCTCATGAACAATAAGGGTAGTGGTGGGCAAAGCGAGGCTTCATGAAACACTGAAACAGTCGAAGCAAATGTGTCGAAGCTTCGAAACTTTTCAAAACCCCACTCTACAGTGACACCTAGTGGTCATTTTTTTATGTATTTCACTGAAACAGCTTCAGCAAGAACATTTTAGCAAATGCAGGTATTAAACCCCACTTCACAGCTGTGCACCTTCAAGAGATTTAGTGGAGCTGTTAAAATTTCTGACTTCCATGCGGGGATAGTGGGTTCGAATCCAGGCTAAAACAGCTGTTTTGAAATGTTTAATACCAGTGTGTAATGCTTTGTTCATGTATTGTTTTATTTCAACATTGGTCTGACATCCGAATAAACACTTTGTGAATAAACATGTCTTGTTTTGGTCTTAAAACAGGGTTGTTGCTAGATCAGACACAGTTGTGGCCAGAAGTTATCAAGCATTATTTATGTTATTCATTAAATTTCCCATTTATTGTATTTCATTAACGTCTACCCAAACCCAAACCTAACCATCACAGTACTGTAAAAATATTTATTATAGTTTTACAGTGTTGCAAAAATGATGCTATATGGCGTATCCGCAGCTGTAACCTATTTAGGCTACACCATAAAACAGAAACATGATTAAAATACATGAAACCATTCGAACCCAAAAGTCATTGGAAGCATAGTAATTGCGTGCTCACGCACAGTCCACTAGGCCATATAGGACAGGAATTGTTTCTGACCCTGGAAATTTCATGGAGATTCGCCAGGTCTCGAAACGTTTCTAAACTGATCGATGCTTTGAATCGCTTTTGTCACGCGACCAGGTGTTTCGAAACACTTTAGTCATGTGACTTGGGTGTTTCGGATCATGCTTCGGTGCAGTTTTTCGAAACAATTGCGCTTCGGGATCTCGACACTGTGTCGAACCGTCAGTTTCACGTCAGCCATCCCTAAATAAGGGATTGTTAAGATAACTACTTACTAGGGGCATGTCTATGGTGCCGATTTAGATTACTCAACTTAAGTTGCATGTTTTTGGATGGTGGGAGGAAACCGGGGGAAACCCACATGAGCACAGAGAGAACGTGTAAACTCCACACAGAGATGTCGGCTGACTTGGTAAGGAATAGAACCAGTGACGTTCTTGCTGTAAGGCAACAGTGCTAACCACTGGCCCATCTAGGAAAGGAGGAAGAGTAGAGGTCTAAGGGGGGATTCTTCAAAATGAAGATGGCTGTTATATTGAACTCAGGGTATTTATAGTGGCTTAGGAATCGTCTGATTGGTCAATCATAAATTGGCTAATGCGGCTGTGTTCAATCATAAGCACATGATCCTCTCCAAATTAGTTTATAAATAAACCACTTAGACTTTGTGTGGATTTTAAGACAAATAAGCAGAAAAACTGGACTTCATACTGAACAATTCAAAATCTAATATTATCATGAACTTTATAGTTTGTAAACGACTCTTTAGAGACACAATTACATAACTAAAGACTTTTATCACATATTTGCATGCTTTACTTTGTAATTCTGAGTCTATCTCTCACCATTCTGATTATTTTAATCATTTGTTTTGCATAATACTGTCTCATCATTCCCAATTTTCCCTTGTAATTATGAGTTTACATCACATAAATCTGAATTACCTTCTAGTATTTCCTAATTTAAAAAAAACAATTGTTTTTTTTTTGTTTGTTTTGTTTTTGTTTTTGACAAATGTATTTAATTCTGAGTTGTAAACAAACATACAAAGGCAGATTTGTAAGATAAAAAGTCAAAAAAAGAATGAAAAACAGCAGATTTTTTTTATCTCACAAACTAGACTTTTGTTCCCAGAGAAGGGTTGCGGTTGGAAGGGCATCTGCTGCGTATCCCTGAAGAGCACCGTATTCGTCTTGCTGCACTATATTCACTGTATAAATTAATCACCCTCCGGGGACCTGTTTGTAACTCACCACCATTGTGTTTGTGTTTTCCCTCTGCCTCGCTACACTATCTATATCTCACAATTCTGGCGTTTTTCTTATAATTATTAATCATATACTGTTCTTTAATTCAAATTTGTATTTATTTTATATTATATTTACAGTTTATATTGCTTAATTCCAACGTTTTTCTGAATTTCAGTTTACCTCACAATTATTTATTTTTAATGCGACTATAGAAAAGTGATTCATGCGCTAGGAATTAAAAATTGTGAAGGAAAAAAAAACATTTTCGATATACAAGAGAAAAAAATCTGATCAAATGTGAGAAAACTGAGGTTAACAAAGAATACAGCAACCGTCTATGCAAACACAAGAATTTTCCTCGATGTAAATACCTAGAAGAATAATAAGATTTTGTGAAATTGAAGTTTACAATTATCATTTTATTTGTGACACAGTATCAGACTGTGAATGAAAATAATAATATTAATTCCTTACATTTATATAGCGCTATTATTGGGCACTCAAAGCGCTTTACACAATGGAGAGAATCTCCTCATCCACCACCAGTGTGCAGCATCCACCTGGATGATGCAACAGCAGCCATTTTGCGCCAGACCGCACACCACACACCAGCTGATTGGTGGAGAAGAGACTCAATACTGAAAAGGTCTTAGACTGAACTCACCCCACGCTCCACCATCAGCAATAGTAGATTTGACGTCCACAGTGACCGCAGGAAACGTACCAATGGTGATGGTGAAGGCAAAACACACAGACAGAGCCATAACCCAGATCTAAACACACAAAGATGCATATACATTCATTAGGAAAATCCACAGATGCAAACGATTGATTCAAGTGTTGATCCCAGCACTCTTAAAATAAACTCTGCACCATTTTTATTTGCTTATTGTAATTGGGATAATAAGGGAATAACACACAACAGGCCATGGAAGAGCTGAGAAGCCAATAGTGCCATTACATTTGGTCCCTTAACAAGTGGGAGGCACATATGCAAACTGTTGTAATTCCTACAGCGTTCCCCTGATTTGGATGTGAATACCCTCAAATTAAAGCTGACATTCTACAGTTAAAGTACATCTTGTTTCATTTCAAATCCATGTATAGAGCCAAAAATGCAAGAATTGGGTCAATGTTCCAATATTTATGGACCTGGCTGTATATATAGATACTGTCTATATTAGTGGTGGGCGGTTATCTGCGTTAACACGAGACTCTTATCAGGCATTAAAATAAATATGGCCGTTAATTTATTCTCAAAGTTGGGTTGGGAGCTGGGTCTGTTCTACGCAAACTATGATGACTTTCACCTTGATATTTTAATGTGGATGTATACCTGGCTGAATTGCATAGGGAGCGAGAACGAGTCTTCGAACCTGTGAGCATTCCTACGGTGAAATTACCAGATCAAACGTGACGTGCTAACATGGATGCAGTTCACTAAAGTGAATCTGATTAATATTAGCTCTATATCTTTATATGAGGCACCTGTAGAATTTATGCGCTCCAGTAAAACATATACAACGAAATGGAGCGGGTGCTTTTTAAAATGAATGACAGTGAATGAAAGTCAAACCGGTGAGCCGTCTGACAAAACAGTGCCCTTCTGAATCAAACCAGCAGCATGCGCTTCTGGATCTTTAACTTACCTCGAAAACACTGCTGACTATGCTTACATGGACATCTGTAGTTATTTACCTTAATAGACATTATTGTAGTTAAGGTGTTTACGTGAAGTGCTTTCATGTAAGAGTTTCCTGCCAGCCATTTTAATCTAGATTAATTCCAAAATTACAGTAAGATTAATCTAGATAAAAAAACACCTATGCCCACCTATAATATATATATATATATATATATATATATATATATATATATATATATATATATATATATATATATATATATATATATATATATATATACATATACACACACACACACACACACACACACATGTATATACACATACACACACACACACACACACACACACACACACACACACACACACACACACACACACACACACACACATATATATATGTGTGTGTATATATATATAATTTTTCGGATGTCAAACCTTTAATCCGTGAGATTTAATTGACAGTTTTTTTGTCGCTTTGGTGCATTTCTCACTACACTATTTACATTTGCACAACAGGTCATGCATTTCTCAAAACAATTAGTACAATTATTTATAACAATATCATCTGCTTATGTCATGTCAGTCAAAAAGAACTAAACTTGGAAATGCTGAATAGTCCTCATTTCATTACTTGAGTCATTACATACAAAAATGTTGAACTTGATGTCAAAATGGGTCAAGCAAACTTTATATTTAAAAAATTACATCTTCATTTTCCTGAATATGTCTTTGAAATTGAACAATTTGATGAATGATTTAAAGACCTGTGTATGTTGTGCACAGTTGTGCACAGTTCAACCCAAAGCGAGTTTTTGTTTGTTGTAAATAAGGGTGTGTTTATTCTTTTGCACAATGCTGTGAATAAATTAGGATTGTAAAGAGCAAATGCAGAGTAAAAATGTGAAACATACATATTCAGAGGGTTGTACTCAGATACCTCACTAAATGCAGTGATGTCCAACTTTACTGTAGTTTTCAATTGGCTGTGCAAATAGTATATATAGTGCTGTCTTGAGCATTTTCAGGAAGTGTCACCAAAATCTGACTTTTTAGCATTGGAAAAAATTACAGAGTAAAGTGTCATAATGAAAACATGACAGAGCCATTTGACTATCTTGTTCATAAACAATTGTGTCAGGACTTTTTATCTTGAGGACACTGACACTTTGATTGACATCAGTACTTGCTTTTGAGGAATGAGCTCTCCATTTTGAGTTTTGTTTTGAGCATTAAATGCATTAACTGTTGTGCAGAAATGGACTGGTGTTGTGAGAAATGCACCAAAGCGACTGAGAAAAACTGTAAAAACAAACCGAGGCAAGTCATTAAAAGTAGCCCAAATCTGCAGGAAAGAGCCAGACTTGGCAACCCTGATTATAAACTTAAATTGTTTCTGCAGCTCTTTCTCAACCAAACCACAATTTCTCCACCATTCCCTTCAATGCTAACCGTACACATTTCAACATTACAGAAACACACAGCACAACATGAAAGACTCATTTAAGTCTCGCTGTTAATCCTGTGCAAAAACACACAGAACAACACTTCACATTTCAATGCTGAATTTCCTTATACTGTCTGATGCAGTGCATGCTGGGATTTGGAAATCAGGTCATACTCATTCAATTTAATTTCAGGTTAATGCAATACATTTTTGAGTTGTTTTTAAACTTGTTTTTAAACTTGTGTTTAATAACATACAGCAAACTGTTGAAATATGTGACCCCGGATGGATAAATGTCCATTTCAAGAACACTTCATTAAACATGTACATAGACGATATGCTATCAAACAGCAGGTTAACTATGTCTGTATATTATAACTTATAACTTTATTGTAACTTTAACTTAATTTGACAGTAATGCAATAATGGGCACCTTTTTGAGCTGCTTTGAAATCATAATTATTGTAAAAAGCACTATGCAAATGAACTTGTATTGAATTGAATTGAATGCATTTTCTGAATGAATATGCTTTACAATAGGTCAATATTTTAATTTTAAATGTTAAAAATATAATCAACATAACTATTTAGAAATCTGCAATCTGAGGGTTCAAAACTATCTAAATATTGAAATACTGGCTTTCCAATTGTTCAAATAAAGTGCTTAGCAATGCATATCACTAATCAAAAGTTATGTTTTGATATATTTAAAGTAGGAAATTAACAAATACCAATATCCTAATGTTTTTTTGGCATAAAAGAAAAGTCATTAACGTTGACCCTTACATCATATGTACAGTATTTGCCCCAAATATACTTAATAATCTAACTTTAGACTGGTTTTGTGCTCCAGAGTCACATATTAAATAAACACATAAAAAAATGAACACATTTCAGTTCATTAATTTCACTTTCCTGTTGTACAATGTGCAAATGTTTCTCATGATACCCTTTTAAGAACATTATTAAAGCTAAAAATTAAAGGTCACAGTTTATAATAAGGTTTCATTAGTTAATGCATCTACTAACTTGAACTAATTATGAACAGTACTTGTCCAGCATTTATTAATCATACAGTAGTTCAACATTTACTAATGCATTATTAACAGCCAAGTTCATGCTTGTTAACATTGGTCAATGCAATTAGTTAATCTGTTATCATGAATGAACAATGAACAACTGTATTTTCATGAACTAATGTTGACTAACATGAACAAGTACTGTAATAAATGTATTGTTGACTGTTTGTTCATGTGAGTAAAGGCATTAATTAATGCCACCTTATTGGAAAGTGTTATCGAATTAACTTTCAGCCTCTGCTTTAATAATGTTAATGCAATAAGGTTTCTTCATAAATCTATGTATTTTATAATCTGTACCTTCTTAAAGATGGCCGGTATGGATGGTGACTTTTTGTCATCGTCTCCAGCGCTCTGCAGTCTCTGATCTACAGAAACACATTCAGATTAACATTTACACACATTATCAAATGCTGATATTTAATAATTCAATATATCGTGATAATGAACATGCACAATATTGATATCATGGACACTTCAAAAAACAGTCAATAGCTATCTTTTATTGAGTGCTTTTTTTTTGTTGAAATTATCAGATTGCATTTAAAGTTGAAGGCTTTATTGTTCAGCTTAATAGCTCAAACATGAACATTTTCAGTTAATCCATGTTTAAATATTGATGGAAAATTCTGTGACTATTTCAGGGGTGCCCAAACTTTTCCTTATAAAGGGCCAAAAAGCAACTGTGATTGAGGGCTGTGTGCATACCAAAGGTAAATCAAGCTGCACTCTCAGAAATAAAGGTGCTGGAGCTGTCACTGGGGCGATATATCTTTTCAAAAGGTACATATATGTATCTGAAAGGTCCATAATGGTACCTCAAAGGTACTTTTTAGGTACATTTAGGTACTAATATGCACCTTTTAGGTACCACTGTGGACTATTTGAGTACAAATATGAATCCTTTAAAAAGGTACTGCCCCAGTGACAGCATCCGAACCTTTATTTCTGAGAGTGTGTATTATATAAAAGTTCTTGTCAGCTTAGTCCATTTAATGATCCGGGGTGGCCACAGCAGAATGAACCGCCAACTTATCCAGCACATTTTTTGCGCAGCGGATGCCCTTCTAGCTGCGTAAAAAAATGTGCTGGATAAGTCCGCTGTGGCGACCTCGGATTAATTAAGAGACTAAGCAGACGAGAAAATTAATGAATTCAGCCGCAACCCATCTCTGGGAAACATTGACACACACTCACACACTACGGACAATTTAGCCTACCCAATTCACCTGTACCGCATGTCTTTGGACTGTGGGGGAAAACAGAGCAGCCGGAGGAAACCCGCGCAAACACAGGGAGAATATGCAAACTCCACACAGAAATGCCAACTGACCCAGCCGAGGCTCTAACCTGCGACCCAACGACCTTCTTGCTGTGAGACGGCAGCACTATCTACTGCGCCACTGCGTCGCCTACATCAAAGTTGCCATGGGTAATTAATAATATGTTAAAATGATTATAAATCCTTACTTTATATTAACTAATGCAGTATTTTTGTTAAATATTTATAACAGTAAAAACCAAAACATTTATAACAGTGTGGAGTCAATGCACGAATGCACGAGTCAAGCTGTTTTTGCCTTGATTTGATGTCTCGCTGATGTCTTCAGCATTGTTTTCTGTCCATAGATTGGTAGTATTTACAGTATTTTTAAAAAATCTGATTAATTTACAACGTTTAATTGAAACATTTAATTTTAGTTCGCTTTTTTAGTAGCTCAGCATTAAAACAATCATAAAAAGCAATGTTATATTAGTAATGAGGATCTCAGTTAAAGGCATTAGCCCCAACCGTCTCATCAGTCGGACTGGATGGTGGGCCAAATCAAAGGTTATCACAGGCCAAAGTTGTTGTAAATTAGCACTGTGTACCAAGGTTTCGAAAGTTAGCATTCGTTCATTTAACTAAACTCACACATAAGCAACAACAAAAGCTTTAATTAATCTCAGCTAGTGTTAATTTCTTGGTCTAATAACACTATAAATCATTATTGTAATCTGATTACTCATGATTATTAAATGCAGAGTTAGCAAAGAACTCTGGCCCAGATTTGGCATAAAGCTGGCACAGTAGGTGTTCATCCAGCACTGGCATACAGCATGTGGGCCAAACATGGCCCTGGTTTGGCAGAGGTGGCACTGTCTTAAGACGGCACACAAGACTTGGGCCAGATATCAAATATAGTATTTGGACTGGATGTTAAAAATTTAAACGTGGGTCATGTAAGTTTGGTGTATCATGACCCACATAGCAAACGTTTTCGGGCCCAGCTCTGGGCCAAACAAAAGGTTTTCCCTTGGCCCAAGTACCATATAGAATGACGGTCCTGAAGTGGCCCATAACTGGATTAAAGACAATGGCCACACATGGGCCATAACCGGCCTGAATCTCAGGCAGTTTATCACCCTTAACTGGCCCTGAACTGGGCCAAAACAAGTTTATTATTGGTACCCATTCTCAACTATAACCCAGGAAGCAAAGAATTCTGAGGTGGGCCAGATACTTGGGCCAGATATCAAATGTAGTATTTGGCCCAGATGCTAACAATGGATATGTGGGCCATGTTAGTTTGGCCTACTTTGACCCACATTTAAAATACATTTTTATTATTTTTGAATAAAGGAAAAAAAATCTACCAATCGGGTAGAATCGAGAAAAAGCACACCTATAGCGTACCTAAAAGACAAGGCTTTATGGGTTTATCGATTTCATTGCAGTCGTGACGCATCAACATATCTGGCCCAGTTCAGGCCCAGTTATGGGTTATTAAGTTGGCTGAGATTTGGCCCAGATATGGTCCATGTTTGGCCCTTGTCTGGAAGCCAGACTTGGTCCAGTCATATACCGTAATTCACTGCAGCATGTGGGCCAAGCAACAGCTGGTTGTGTGGGCCAGAGCTGGGCCAGAGATATTTTGCTATGTGGGAAGCTTATACTTTTATACTTTAACCAGAAACTCTAAAAACTGAGCCATAACCCAGCCTAATATTATTTAATGTGAACAATGGCTACACTGATCTGGGCCACACACCTCCCATCCACAACTGGCCCAAATCTAGTTTGCCGTCACGCATGCAGTGCCATCATTGCCATGCATGGACCACATTCAGCTGACATTATGCATGCCAGTGCTGGCAACACACCTTCAGTGCTATAATGAGGCCACATTTGGGCCAAGTCCGTTTGTGATGTGGGGACCCACTTTTAAAATACATTTGAATTATTTTTGAGTTAAAAAAAACACAATTCTACCAGTCAGGTCGCTTCGAGAAAAAGCACGCCTAAAGCGAAATGCTTCATGGGTTTATCAAATTCATTGCAGTCATGACACACCAACATATTTGGCCCAGTTCAGGCTCAGTAATGGATTGTTAACTTGGCTGAGACTTGACCCAGATATGGTCCATGTTTGGCCCCTGTATGGAAGCCAGACTTGGTCCAGTCATGTACCGTAATTTATTGTATTGCATGTGGACCAAGCAAAAACTGATTGAGTGGGCCAGATCTGGGCCAGAGAAATGTTGCTATGTGGGTAGAGTTTAGAATTATATATTTTAAACTAATATCAATGTAGTACCTGTAATAAATCTGTCCTTTTCTCACTGTTGATTTTGATCATTTGACTAACATTTAATGATGAGATTTTATTTAAAAATGCTTCCTATTGTGCTTTATAATATTGAGTTTTTGGCTTTAAAATATTGCAAATAAAGTGCTTAGCAATGCATATTATGATGCATAAGTTGCATATTAACATCTTTTTTGCAGCTTAGGTCAATATTGTGATAATACAGTTCAGTGTATCATGATAAAAGCTTCAGCAATGAATCGCAACAAGAATATCTGATACAGTCATAAGCCTACAGTACATCTGACGTGAATTACTGTACGTAACATTACCTTTCTTTAACAGATCCATCTTATTTTCTTCATCCTCGGCTGGTTTATTCTGCCGACTCTCCTGGTAGTACTGATAAAACTCCTGCAGGACGCAAACAGCTTTAAATCAAGCTTGAAATCAAACACATTCAGTCTTTTCCAGATCTGAAGATCTCACCAGTTTGGGAAGGACAACATATGAAGCGATGGCGAGGGAAATAACAGCACACGCTGTGATGAAATATCCAAACGCACTGTCATGTAACTCAGAACCACCTGAAAGAGACAACAACACATTACAGTTCATCATAATAGCAAATGTTCAATCTATAAAGGGACAGATCACCCAAAAATGAACATTCATCATTTATTCACATTCTAAATTAACAGCATTAGCAAAATGGACTTAAGCACAAAACTGGAATATTGCTGAAAATATTGCAGAAAACGTAATTCAAGATTGATATATATATATATATATATATATATATATATATATATATATATATATATACACACACACACACACAGACACACAGACAACAGTTATGCCTGGTTCTTGAATCTGATTGGCTGATAGTCATGCGATATTTTGCCTTAACATCAAAGGCCTCTTCACCCTTCCCTCTGTGTGTTACTCCGCCCACTTACAGCCAGCAACAAGCAGAGACGCCACAGTTTGACGAATATACTTGCTGTTAGACAACAAAATGTACTTTTGAGGCTTTTTTAGTCAAGAAAGTAGTTGTTTAGATTGCAACTATGCAGTTCATTTGTAATAATAGTGCCTATTTTAAATATTTACAATTTCTGAGAGAGCTCATCGGCGGTCATTAGCCTGCCTTAGTGTAGTAGACCAAAGACGTTTGACGTTGTCTATCCACAAGATGACGCCAGGACCGCATAATAAGCCCTTGCTTAGATTAAAACTGTTGTGTGTTCTCTTGAGCGCGAATAAGAAGCTGAAAAACGGAAGCGTCAAGGTTTTTAAGGTGGACCGGATAGTCAATAAGAAGCTGCGAATAAGAATCTGGATTCACCCTCGTTCCTCCTTATCGCAAACACAACAGCAGTCTGGTAGTTTTATAAGGTTTCTTATTGTGATATTTTAACGGCAGCTTAATGTTTGATATGCATTGTGTATAAATGTCCACTTTAAGAGGACTATTCCTGTGGTTGTTTTACCTTTGAGATGTAAGCACGCATGTATGGGAGCTCAGTTCATTTCAATAATGTAACATTTTATTTTGCGACGGATGTTTGAGTTTCTTTTTTTTTAAAATCCTTTTTCCTACTCTTTGTCGTTGACTGGCTTGTATGTAGTTGACAGCACTTAGGAGAAATGCATAAAGGCCAATATGAAGAGTGAAATAGTTTCTGCCTCCTTTTTATACCATAAAGTGTCCGGGTAAACGCTGGGACACCTGGCACCCGTCACAATACCGACGGCAACAGAGAAATACTGTAGACTGTAATAGACTGTAGGGTGAAATCTCTGTAGACTGATGGCATTTCATGTCACGTTCAGCCTTATAATCTTAAAATGTGAGCAAAATCAGCTGTTTTGTCTTCACTTTAGAGATTAGATTAGTAAATAAGTAACGGCTTCTGCTGTTCTGATGTCAGCTGCAGATGTGAATGAATTTCAAAAGAAAGTAGTTCCTCATACAAAAGGGTTTAAGACTCTCCATGTTTAATTTTCTTTTTTTATATACACGTTTTTGCCGTTAAACTGTTGTATAAGATTTTATAAAACTGATATTCCTCAATATTTAGATTATTTTGGGATCTCTCAGATTTCATGCTTTCATGTAGTTGTATATATATCAGCCAGCTAACGTCCTAACAGGATTGCATGTAATGTACTTGTAATGTAGCATGTCTGTGTTGTGTTTGTGCTGTATTTCAGACTCACTGGCGATGGCGCAGATCATGGAGAAAGCAGCGAATGTTCCAGCAAGTCCCTGTCCGCTCATGATGGGTGTCGTGTATGAAGCCGGTAAAAGACCAGCCATACCAAACAGACTCCCCTGAAGAACCGCTCCGAATGCTGGGAAACACACACACACACATTAACACACACATCATATATAACAATGGAAAACACATCCTGCTTCTGTTAAAACTAGTACTGGGCAAAGATTAGTCTTGATTAATCATAATCTAAAATAAAAGTTTGTTTTGACATAATATACAGTTAAAGTCAGAATGATTAATCCTTCTGAATTATTAGTCCCTCTGTAGATGTTTCCTCAATTTCTGTTTAACAGAGAGAAGATTTTTTAAAACACATTTCTAATCATAATAGTTTTAATAACTCATCTCTAATAACTGATTTATTTTCTCTTTGTCATGATGACAGCACATAATATTTGACTAGATTTTCTTTGAGGTACTAGTATTCAGCTTAAAGTGACATTTAAAGGCTTAACAAGGTTAATTAGGGTAAAGTAATTAGGCAAGTCATTGTATAACAGTGGTTTGTTCTGGAGACAAAAATTGCCTAAGGGGGCTAACAATTCATTTATTCATTTTCTTCCGGTTTTCCAGATCTGGGTCACAAGGGCAGCAGAAGAAGAGAACCTCAGACCTCCTTCTCCCCTGACACTTCCTCCAGTTCCTCCAGTTCCTCCGTTCCTTTGGGGGATCCTGTGGCATTCCTAGGCCAGCCGAGAGACATAGTCCCTCCAGAGTGTCCTGGGTCTTCCATGAGGCCTCCTCCCGGTGGGACATGCCTGGAACACCTCCCTAGGTAGGCGTCCAGGAGGCATCAGAAACAGATGCCCGAGCCACCTCAGCTGACTTCTCTCGATGTGGAGGAGCAGCGGCTCTACTCTGAGCTCCTTCCAGGTGACAGAGCTCTTCCCCCTTTCTATAAGTGTGCGCCCTGCCACCCTGCGAAGGAAACTCAATTCGGCCGCTTGTATCTGAGATCTTGTCCTTTCAGTCATGACCCAAAGCTCAGGAGCATAGGTGAGCATAGGAACGTAGATTGACTGGTAAATCGAGAGCTTTGCCTTTCGCATTACTGCTGCCGCTGCACCAATCCGCCTGTCAATCTCACGCTACATCTTTTCCTCACTTGTGAACAAAACCCCAAGAACTCCACCTGGGGTGAGGATTTCCTCCAACCTGTAGATAACAAACCACCTTTTTCCAGTGGAACACCATGGCTTTGGACTTGGAGGTGCTGATTCTCATCCCGGCTGCATCACACTTGACGGCAAACCACCCCAGTGCATGCTGAAAGTCCATGTTCAATCAAGCCAACGTGGTTGGAATGAAATCCTGAGGTCCCCAAACTGGACCCCCTCTGGCTCATAGAAATTCTGCATAGAAATTCTGGCCTATAGAAATTCTGTCCATATAAATTATGAACAGAATTGGGGACAAAGGGCAGCCCTGCCGGAGTCCAACATACACTGGGAACAAGTCTGACTTATTGCCGGCAATGCGAACCAAACGCCTGCTCTGTTCATACCCTTAACAGAGCGCCTCGACCCCATACTCCCATTGCACCCTCCACAGAATGTCATGAGGGACACGGTTGAATGTCTTCTCCAAGTCCACAAAACACATGTGGACTGGTTGGGTCCCATAAACCCTTAAGCATTCAAGTGAGAGTACAGAGCTGGGTATAGCTCCTCCTTATTGTAGTGGAGGGGTTTGAGTGCCTGAGTGATCCTAAGAGCTATATTGTTGGGGGCTAATACCCTGGTAAGGTCTCCCAAGGCAAAAGGTCTTGGATGACACGTCAGAGTAGGTGCAGTTCAAAAATGGTGAGGACTGTAACTTCACCTGGTAATGTGCAGATGGGGCCCCACCCTGGAGCCAGGCATGATGTTGGGGCTCGAATGCGAGCACCTGGTGGCTTAATCCTATGGAACCCGGCCGGGTCAGCCCAAAGAAGCGACATGGGACCATTCTCCTGCAGGCCCATAAGGGCCCGGTGCATTATGGAACTGGTGGTGGTTGAAGGTTAGGACCAGGACAACCGGTTCATCAGGCACAGAAACTGGGGCTAATAACACTGCCCTTAAAATAATTTAAAACAATTAAAAGCTGCTTTTATTCTAGTCGAAATAAAACAAATCAGACTTTCTCCAGAAGAAAAAATATTATAGGATATACTGTGAAAATTTCCTGAATCTGTTCAACATCGTTTGGGAAATATTTAAAAAAGGAAAATAAATTCACAGGAGAGTGACTTGCCTAATTACTTTATCTTGTCTATTTAACCAAGTTAAGCCTTTAAGCTGAATACAGTGGTCAGAAGCTTACAGTTAATGAAGATGATTTTAACCATGGTGACGATGAAGAACGGCAGCGGCTCTAAATGTATTTTCACCAAGATGGCCGTCAGTAAAAACACCAGCAGGATCAGCGTCAGGCTGCCTGCAATGCGGATCTTCTGAGGAATCCTGCAGATTTAAATCACATATTTAAGAATTCAACACCAAATCAAAAAATAAATCATTCAAATATGATTTTATACATAACATTTTGTATTTTTAGGTTTTATTGATTTACTTTAAAGAAAATAAAGACACAATGCGGTAAGTAAACACAGTGTGTCAATAGAAATAAACAGAAACACATTCATTCATTCATTCATTTTCCTTCGGCATAGTCCCTTTATTCATCAGGGGTTGCCACAGCGGAATGAACCGCCAACTATTTCAGCATGTTTTGCACAGCAGATGCCCTTTCAGCTGCAACCCAGTACTGGGAAACACCCATTTACACACACACTCATACACTACGGCCAATTTAGTTCACCTATAGCGCATGTGACAACAATGTGAGAGTGTATGGGTGTTTCCCACTACTGGGTTGCAGCTGGAAGGGCATCCGCTGCGTGAAACATATGCTGGAATATTTGGCGGTTCATTCTGCTGTGGCGACCCCTGATGAATAAGGGACTAAGCCGAAGGAAAATGAATGTATGATTGATTCTGACCTCTGGTGAAGGATAGAGTTGAGGCAGGTAAAGACCAGCAGAGGAACCATCGCACACAGAGTCATCACATTATTAAACTTGGCCTGTAGGACGCTGCGAGAGTCTTCTTCTGTGCTGTTCATTGATGCATTGTTCATTGCGGTTAAAGGGTCTGCAAGACGACTGGTGAAGTACTGACGGATAAAACACACACATACAATAATGATGATCTACATCCTCTGTGTTTGTGTTGGTTTCCAGCACATTTATCAGATCATTCACAAATCCATTTACATTTACTCAAGGCACAATAAATGCAGTCTGTGCATAAAGGCAACTACATATTTTGTGAAATTTACAATGACATAAATAACAACATAAAATTTAAACTTTTTTTTATTCTGACACCCCACCCACCAGTCCCCAAAATAAATAAATAAATGATAAATTAGTAATGTTATTATTATTATTTTATTTTCATACTTAATCTAAAAAATATATTTGATTTTATATAAATATAATATATTATATTCATTTATTAATACATAATTCAATAAACATTTATATATATATATATATATATATATATATATATATATATATATATATATATATATATATATATATATATATATATATATATATATATATATATATATACATATATAATATATATATACACATACCCTCACTGGCCACATTATTAGGTACACCTTACATGGCATGCTATCCTGCTGGAAGTAGCCATCAGAAGATGGAGACACTGTGGTCATAAAGGGATGGACATGGTCAGCAACAATACTCAGGTAGGCTGTGGCGTTGACATGATGCTCAATTGGTACTAATGGACCCAAAGTGTGCCAAGAAAATCTCCCCCACACCATTACACCACCACCACCAGCTTGAACCGCTGATACAAGGCAGGATGGATCCATGCTTTCATGCTGTTGATGCCTAATTCTGACCCGACCATCTGAATGTGTCAGCAGAAATGGAGACTCATCAGAGCAGGCAACGTTTCTCCAATCTTCTATTGTCCAGTTTTGGTGAGTCTGTGTGAATTGTAGCCTCAGTTTCCTGTTCTTAGCTGACAGGAGCGGCACCCGGTGTGCTCTTCTGCTGCTGTAGTCCATCCGCCTCAAGGTTGGACGTGTTGTGTGTTCAGAGATGCTCTTCTGCAGAGCTCGGTTGTATCGAGTGCTTATTTGAGTTACTGTTGCCTTTCTATCAGCTGGAGCCAGTCTGGCCATTCTCCTCTGACCTCATCAACAAGGCATTTGCGCACACAGAACTGCCACTCACTGGATATTTTCTCTTTTTAAGATCATTCTCTGTAAACCCTAGAGATGGTTGTGCGTGAAAATCCCAGTAGATCAGCAGTTTCTGAAACACTCAGACCAGCCCGTCTGGCAGGAACAACCATGCCATGTTCAAAGTCACTTAAATCCCCTTTCTTTCCCATTCTGATGCTCGCTTTGAACTGCAGCAGATCGTCTTGACCATGTCCACATGCCTAAATGCATTGAGTTGCTGCCATGTGATTGGCTGATTAGAAATATGCGTTAACGAGCAGTTGTACAGGTGTACCTAATAAAGTGGCCGGTTAGTATAATGCATGGCTGTTTAAGAATTTGAATGAAAGTTTTTAATGAAATTTTAATGAAAGGTTTAAAAATGTGCTACAATGATAAAACAAAGCACACTTTTGTATGGTGTAGGCAGCACAAGAGAGACTCTGTCGTTTATCACGCAAAAAAATGAAAATAAAACAACAATTACAAAAAAAATATGCGGCTCATGAGGTGTTTTTTTACCATGGTGGCGGTCATGAAGAAATTCCAGGGAAGCAGCGTTCCCAATCCCAGCATGAAGAAAATCAGCCAGACGCCATTATACCTGACAGACAGAGGAAAAGTGGAGTGTTTTGAACACAATCAGATGAACACATCACTGTCCTGGATCTCAGAAAGAGTTGATGTTGACTAGAACATGCCGCTACACAACCGCATTTACCCAGATAACGGGAGAATGTCTGCCAGATTAAAGTTATGAACAAATGTTTGTACGCATCTACAACATGTAACATTTCATCACTTTTCTATCTCTAATGTTGGAACAGTTCGTAACAAAACAAAAACGTCAAATTCTATCTCCTAGGCTTTCTCTGACATATTAAACTATAGGTCTCAAACTGGATTCCTGGAGGGCCGCAGCTCTGCACAGTTTTGCTCCATCCCTAATCAAACACAGCTGATCAAACTAATCAAGCTGTTTGAGACTATAGAGACTATTAAGCAGGTGTGAGTTGGAGCTGGTTGGATACAGAGCTGCGGCCCTCCAGGAATTGAGTTTAAGAGCACTGGATTAAACGAATGTTTAAATGTTTACAATAATGCAGAAATAATTATTTACTGTAACGAAATATCTTTAATTAAACCATTGTCACACACAATTAAATATGTATATATGCCATATATGTGTGTTTGAGTGTACTCTTAGGGTGCTTTCACATCTGTAGTTTCATTTGGTCCGGACCAAGGGTAATAAATGAGACATTAGCCCCTTTCACACATACAGACCTTAGGTTGTATGTGTGAACAGGCCCTTTTTGAAAATACCGGTAAATTCGTTCTGGCTATTTTCCGGAAAGAGAAGTTGTAACATTACCGGCAATTTGCCGGAATGCTGCGCTGTGTGAATGCAGAAGGAAGATTGTCGTAATAAGCGCGTGCACGTCTAGAACGTGCTGACGTGAGACACCTGCTTTAGCCAATCACAACAGTCAGACGCATTCACGTGCGCGCGGTTTATGAGAATAAAAGCCTTTGAATATTTTTTCCAGACACCTTTAGCTGCTAGATGTTAGTCAGATAATGTTTCTATGTTCCTTCTTAATGCTGTGTAAATAATTATCGATAAAATGTTTATGATAATCCGTTGTTTGTTTACCTTCAAGCTTTGCGTGTGCCCGTGAGCGCCCATAGCGCCAGCACACACACATATCATGAACATCTCGACATGCGAAAGTGTTCCTCTATATGTTTTCATTGGAGTTGTACTCAATACTGATCCATCCGAAGAGTTTGTAATGTAGTCAAATGTTTACAAACACAAGCGCAGCCGTTTAGAGGTCATTTCTGGTTAATGATGTCAGAATTTTCCGGCATTTGGTGTGTGGATGTGTGAATGCACTTTTCCGGAAAAATTCCGTAACGTCCTCGCCTGTGTGAACAGCGCTTTTTTGAATATACCGGTAAAGTCGTTCCGGAAATTTTCCGGATATTTACCGGTATCACTGTGTGAAAGGGGCTATAGTTGCATTTTCTGCCGTCATTGGGTTGTTTTCACACCACACTGCTGGCTTTGGTCCGAACCAGTTGAAACAAACCAAAATGCAGTCATCTGACAAAATCCACATCTCTCATTGGCCAGATGTTGTTGAACATATTTCCTAAACTGCTTATTGATTGGTCAGAATTCAAGTGCGGGAAAATGCCAGTGAACTCCCGCAAGTAAACAAAACAAAAAAATGTTGTTTTTACTCTGGAGGGACGACTGCACTGACTGATGATATTCCTGCTTTAGACAAACTGTACATTTCGAGAATGAAGAGCGGCCGCGGCTGGAAACAGTGTTTAATGCATCGCTCGTCACTTCAGGAGGAGGCGTGAATTAATTTAGCTAAACTGCGACATGGTCATCTTGCGGAAATATTACCAACGAGCCATCAGGTAATGTTTTCCTCTCTCTCTCTCTGTTGGTAAAGCGCTGTCAACAAATATTTTCCTCCATATCCCATAATGCACAGCGCATCGGCCAACGGCAGCTGAATTAGTCCAAAAGGCGCAGTACTTTTTGCGGTTGGATCTGTTTTAGTACGAATCATACTCTCACCACAAACAAACTGCTCCAGGGTTTGTTTGAAAGCGTACCAAGACCACCTCTTCAAGCAGGTCTTGGAACGCTTATTTGGTCCGCTTTTGGTGCGCACTCAAGTACGATTGCTGCATTCACACCTGCCCAAACTAACCGCACCAAAAAGGAAAACGAACTCTAGTGCGATTCAATCGAACTAAATAAGGCAGGTGTGAAAGCACCCTTAGTGTAGCTGCTGCAGTTCACTGAACTGCCACTAGTGGCACCAGTGATTTAATGATCAGAAAATATTCAGTGCGGCACGGTGGCTTAGTGGTTAGAACTGTGGCCTCACAGCAAGAATGTCGCTGGTTCGAGTCCCGGCTGGGTCAGTTGGCGTTTCTGTGTGGAGTTTGAATGTTCTCCCAATGTTGGCGTGAGTTCCATCCGGGAGCTCCTGTGTACCCCACAGTCCAAACAAAAGCGCTATAGGAGTATTGATGAACTAAATTGACTGTAGTGTATGAGTGTGTGTGTGAATGAGTGTGTATGGGTGTTTTCCAGTATTGGGTTGTGGCTTGAAGGCCATCGGCTGTGTAAAATCAATGCTGGCATTCATCAGAAGTTACTGCCTGTTTCTGAATGCTCTAAGAACAAAAGACACGTTTACATGATGATTGCATTATAAGTATCATATAGGCCTCAAGGAAATGCTGGCTTATTTAAAGTCAAATGGAGTAAAATATGGACTAACCCAAACATTGGGTTAAACTTGGTCCTATGCTGGCCAATTTAATTAACTAAATTAGTCCAATTAAATCAGTCGTAATAATCCAGCATTATTCAGAGTGAATCTCATGTCATATGGTTACATAAGCGAGAACATTTAAATAATGTTTTGACTGATTCGACAATATTCACATGTTCATAACTCAGAGGGAACGTTTGCAAAACCTTACAGAACATATTTGTGTAAGCAGATGGAAACTTCAATTCAGCACTTTGTCTTGGTTTTCAGAGGGAAAGCCACAGAAAAAAAAGCCACTAGTTCTTGTTATCGGTCTGTCAGAGCAGAAAACAGATAAAGCTGCAGCTGATCTTCTACTCACTTGTCTTTGGGCACCTGAGGGTCCATGTCTGCCAAAAACACAACACACACGCTGGCTTTTACTGTTCAGACACCTGCAAGAAACAGAGATCACAAACACTGTCTAGAAAAGTGAAAAGAGTTTAGCGAAAAATATATAAACTTATAGGAAACATCAGATCATACTCATCATATACTCTAAAACACATCTAATTTCAGCATGTTCAGTTTAAATTGCATTAAAAACATTATCTCAATGTTGGGTTTGTCCATATTTGACCCAACACTGGGTTAATATTTCTAATGGAATTTAAATGAGACTTTTTTACCCATTGGTTGGGTTTGTCTATATTTTGCACCATTGTTTGGGGTATTATTTTAAATGAAATTTAAATTGCACTTTTTTAACCCAACAGTTGGTTTGTCCATTTTTGACCCATTGTT
This sequence comes from Danio rerio, assembly GCF_049306965.1. Classification (NCBI taxonomy): domain Eukaryota; kingdom Metazoa; phylum Chordata; class Actinopteri; order Cypriniformes; family Danionidae; genus Danio; species Danio rerio. The sequence continues at coordinate 45,856,149 of NC_133186.1, read as the reverse complement.
GGATTAATGTTTTAAATGAAAATTAAGTAACACTTTTTAACCCAATGGTTGGTTTGTCCATTTTTGACTCAACATTTGATTAATGTTTTAACTGAAATTTAAATGATGTTTTTAACCCACTGGTTTGGTTTGTCCATATTTGACCTAAGATTTGGTTAATATTTTAGGTTTAATTTTAGTAGCGCTTTTACCCCAATGGTTGTGTTTGTCCATTTTTGCCCCATGAGTAAATATTTTCATTGAAATTTGAATTTCACTTTTTTTTAACCCAATGCTTAGGTTTGTTCACTTTTGTGCCATTGTTTGTTTAATATTTACAAATATTATTTAAATGACACTTTTACCCCCAACAAATGGTTTAGTCTGTATTTGAACCCAAAGTTGGGTTAATATTTTAAATTAAACTTAAATATTTATTTTAACCCAATGGTTTGGTTTGTCCATTTTTGACCCAATGTTGGATTAATATTTAAAATTGTATTTAAATAACAGTTTTAACCCAATGGTTGTGTTTGTCCATCTCTGACATGAAGTTTGGTTTATATTTTTAATTAAATTTAAATAACACTTTTTTTTACTCAGTGGTTGGGTTTTTCCATTTTTGACATTATTGGATTCATGTTTTTAATTTAATTTAAATAAAAAAAAATTAACCCAATGGTTGGGTTTGTGCATTTTTGTGCCAATGTTGGGTTATTATTTTCAATTAAATTTAAATGACACGTTTTAACACACTGGTTTGTTCATTTTTGACCCAACATTTGGATAAAAAATGCAATTAAATTTAAATTACACTTTTAACCCAATGGCTGAGTTAGTTTGTATTTGACCCAAAGTTGGGTTAACATTTTCAACCAAATTTAAATGACACTTTAAAAACCCAATGGTTGGGTTTATCAATTTTTGTGCCATTGTTGGGTCATTATTTTCAGTTAAATTTAAATGACACTTTTTAACAGAATGGTTGGGTTTGTTAATTTTTGACCCAACATTGGGTTAATATTTTTAATTAAATTCAAATGTTTTTAACCCTAATGCACAGGTTTGTCCATAACCCAGCATTTTTTAAGTGTGTAATGATATATATCAGAAATACAGAACTCATAGTCAGAATTACAATACATAATTAAAAAATAAAGCATATTATAAAAGACATATTTATACAGAATTTTTTAAAAGAGCGGAACAAAGATTTTAATTTATTTCATTAGTTTAAATCTAAAAAGAAAAACAACTATAAAAAAAGCTTAATTTTCTTCATGCTTGATATTTTTTAGTTTTTGACCCTTTAGAGGAAATATGACAAAAAAAATGTACACAGTTAACATATGAATATTTACAATAAATGCATATTTATGAATTAATTCTTACATAAGACCTACAAACATACAAATGTTTCCAAGTTATTAAAACAATGTAAAAATAAACTGCATTTTGTTTGGACTTTGGGATGAAATCTAACATCTTTACAGGTACTTTAAGTGCAAGCATCATAAGCATAAAAGAAAAACATATTTACACATATGTAGAGTATTAAACACCCTACTTCAACAATACAACAACACTCCAAAACTAACCAGAGTTTCACAATCACTGTGAATAATTGAAAAAGTGAAGTGAAATACTTACCGAGTCTCATGAACAGCAGCACTCATGTATTTTCACACTATTTGTGTTTTATAGAGCTGCGGGAAACTTACTGAAGCTCCTGCATGAGTGGCCCCGCCCCTGTGTTTTATCTGACTCCGCCCCCTCATACATATGTATTGAGGGGCTGCAGGCTTAAACTGATATGCTGCTTATCTTTTGCACCAGCAACATCCAGACACCCAGAAAAACACAACTGAAACACTGCAGCACAACAGCCACTGAAACCCACTTGGATTTACTGTGTTTATTTGGTAAATGCTTGTTTAAAATGTTTATAAATAAATAAATAAAAATAAATAAATAAATAAAAATATAAATAACATTTCTTGATTTATTTTGTAATATAAAGTCATTTATAGCCTTTTGTTTTGATTTCATTTAAATGACAACTGGTCAGATTAACAAATTTATTTAGTTTTTATTAGTTGTGACTGAAAATCACACCAAATTTTAATCACAATTGAAATTCTGAGGAATGGAAATTTAAGAAAACCTTTTTATTTTTATTTTTTACTAAGTTTTATGTGTGTATGTGCATGTACATTTTATTATTGTATTAATGTTTACATATTACAAATATTAATAATGTGTTATTAAATAAATATTAGTAATAATTATTCATTCATTTATTTTATTTTCAGCTTAGTCCCTTTATTATCTGAGGTCGCCACAGCGGAATGAACCGCAAACTTATCCAGCATGTTCGCTTATGCAACCGATGCCCTTCCAGCCACAACCCATCACTGGAAAACATCATTCACAAACACATACCCCAGACAATTCCTACCCAATTCACCTGTACCGCATGTGTTTGGACTGTGGGGGAAACCGGAGCACCCGGAGGAAACCCACGTGAACTTATCCAGCATATATTTTACGCAGTGGATGCCCTTCCAGCTGCAACTCAGTACTGGGAAAAATCCATACACACTCATTCACACTCATACACTACAGACAATTTTATTCAATTCACCTCTAGTGTGTTTGGACTGTGAACACCACACAAACCCATGCCAACACTAGGAGAACATGCAAACTCTACACAGAAACACAAAATGACCCAGACGAGGCTCAACCAGCGACCTTCTTGCTGTGAGGCACTCTTGCTACCCACTGCGCCACTGTTACACCTAATATATATATATATATATATATATATATATATATATATATATATATATATATATATATATATATATATATACCAGTTTGTCCAGTAAGCTCGCCATGTACATCGGAGGACATCAGACGCAGAAAAGAGTTAACTACGACGATGGAATTCGAGTCCAGTGAAGAACAGTGCCAGAAAATAGTTAAGGCAAAAACAAATGCCAAAACCTAAATAAATAACAGGGTGAGAATGTGGTAAAATCTGAAAATGTGGTAAAAATCACACCAGGGCTTTTCCTTTTCTGCATTGCTCTTTAAAACTGTAGGTTGGGTTTAGGAAAGTGGGTCGGTCAATCTGTGCTTTTGAAAACTCTATTGGTTGGGTTTAGGGAAGGAGAAGGTTGGGTAAGTCGATCAGTCAGTCAGTCAGTTGACAGGGGCCTCTGGTGGATTTATGAGAGAACAGCAGGTGTGAATGGCACTTGCGAGAGAAATTTGAGATCTTGGTGCTCTCCAGAAACGTATATAGGGGTACGTATTCAGAATGAGCCTGGGTTGTGTTACGACAACCCGGCCCTTTTTTAGAGTGTGATTAAATGTAAAATTACCATTACTCTTAACCCTTTAAGCTGCACTCTATGAATTATTTTGTCCGATTTTGGTGGTGTAGTTTAGAGTGGTGTTCCTGATACAAAAATAATACAAGTTGTGATAACCTACACTGTAAAAAATATCCATAAACTATCAGTTTTATATATTTTGTGATTCATTTTTTATTTTCTCACCTTTATGTATGCTTTTGAATTGCATTATAGGATCTTGAGCTTTCTTTAAACAACTTTGAACCTGGAAAAGTGACTTTTGTGAACATTTGTAATAGTCTGCAGTGCTATATTGTCTGGGTTGTTGTTGTATATTAAGCTACAGAAACCTTCTAATGAACTACCAGCACATTTTCTGTTATTTTACAGACTTATTTCTCTAGATATTATTATTTTGTATACATTATATTATTTCAAACAACTAAAATGTCAATAAAAGTCACTTTGTTACACTGTAGAGTTGAATTTTCAACATAAAATGTGGACAGAGCAGACATCAACATCCCATAATGCAATTCATAACCGTAAATAAATGACTAAATAAATCACAAAATACAGATATGGTATTTAACAGATATTTTTGCAGTGTATAGACAAAAGGTGAAGGCTACTATGCACAATTGGTTGCAGCTGGTTATTATGCAAAATGAAAATATGCATTGAAAGATTGGATATGTAAAAACTGTCACTGGAAACAGCAGGCATCATGAATGAAACACATGCATAAAAATGCTGAAGTGAGGAAAGTGAATCACAAGACCTTCGCGGATATGGGAAGTGTGTTTTGTGCACAAGTCATGAGCGAGTTTAGCTGATGTCTGTGTGTGTGTGTGTTTTCTGCTTCTCCTCACAGACACCTAGGCTCCAGATGAGCTCTGCAGTACCAGCATGCTCTAGATACAGCTTTCAGAAACACTGAAACACCGGCCAAATACTTCAGCGGACACTACCTGGAGCTCAGCTGAAAGAGTGTTTGGCTTGAGTTTTGGGTAAGTTATGTGTGATGGGATACGTCCAATCAAAGAGAGATATTCCCACTGAAAGTTCTGCAGATAAGAGCTGAAATACAACTTGGCAAAATCCTCCATGGAAAGAAACACAGTAAATTACAGCGGCACCACACCCTGCTGCAAACCGAGCATGTGCAGATTCATGTGATGGTATGAAATATCATAGTAGAATATAAATGAAGGATATACATATATAATGATGAATAACATACAAAGAAATTAAATCTAATAACAAAATATTTTTCAAAATGGTGCATAACAATAAACAATAGGATTGATAATATTGTAGTGAAATAATATAACAAAATAATAGAACATTATTAATAAAACAATATAAATACAAACGATATATATGATATAAATATAATTAATATAACCAATAATAAATATAAATAATAATTCATTAATTTTACATATTATGTATGTTATCTGACATATCTATTTTTAAATATCTATCTGTCTGTCCGTCTGTCTGTCCATCCATCCATCCATCCATCCATCCATCCATCCATCCATCCATCCTTCCACCCATTCATCCATCCATCCATCCATCCATCCATCCATCCATCCATCCATCCATCCATCCATCCATCCATCCATCCATCTATCCATCCATCCATCGATCCATATATATATATATATATATATATATATATATACATTTATATATATATATATATATATATATATATATATATATATATATATATATATATATATATATATATATATATATATATATATATATATATTATAATTGAACTAATTGTTTTTATTAAAACAAACATATAATTAAAATATAAACTGATATATTAAACAAATTAATTTATTCATATCTGCTATGGTCATAGTAGAGGAGAAGTTTTCTTTTTCATTAGCGTGAACAGTCTGTTCATGTATAAAGTGTCATATAAATACAAATAAATAAAAACATTTTTCAAAATCTGATCACTTTAGGTGCAATGTTGACAGTATTTTTGACGGAAACAACGCAGTTACCCACCCAAACCGCATTCAATGCAATAACTATCACTTTTATAACATATGAATGAAATAAAATGATCCGTAAATGTAAACTTCATAATATGAAACTACAATACCATAGGCGCGATCGGGCGCAATCAGTCAAAGACTACAAATCCCATGAGTCCATCTGTCATATTGGCGCCCTTTCAATTAGAGCAATATTGCTGTTTTTAATCATTAAAATCGAACCAAATCATCGGCGATTTAAGGAATATATCGCTTTTTACTGATTCTTCGACTTGAAGTAAGTAACATTCTTAACTATTTCTACAGTTTGTTGTTGTTGTGAAGCTGCTCTGTTAACATTCGTTTGGATTGTTTTAACAGTCGAACTTTGGTTACAGTTCGTTAACTTAAATAAAACCCATAATACAACAGTTAAAGCTGTCAGGGATGTATATAAAGCATTATAGACAGTCATAGTCGTTTTACTAACGAGTGTTTGATGATGAAATTGTGTATGAATCTCCTGGGTGAATTCATATTGTGTTTATGCTAGTTTCTAATGGCTGAACAAACTCAATTAATGCCACTTATCTATAAAAATACATTTACTGTTAACAGCTGTTTGAAAACGTTTAACATTCTTGAAACTATTGTAAGGTATATTTAATTTACCCCTTTTTTTGTGGATCATAAAATGTGCTGTACTTTATGGCCTTTTCTTCTCCATGTGATTAGTCAGTTGTTGTCAGTATGCCCCATGTCAAATGCTTATTGTATTAAGGTGAAGCTGGTTTTATATTCGCACATACAGACAATTCCTGTTATCGCTAGAATAAGAAACAGCTGTTTGGATACTTATGCTATGTCAATATGGAGGTTTAAAATATATTAATAATCATAAACACCTCAATACAAGATTGAGTCATTGAACTGATCTGAATCAACATCAGCTTGCCTTCTGCTTTATTGTGGTTAAAACTGAATGTATTGCAGAATTGAACAATGTTCTTGTTTATCACTGATAAATGTTTTTCATGAAATGACTAATAAGGGGAGGTTTTGTTACTCACATTTTAATTTATGTCTCATAATCTGTAAATGAGCCTGTTTTCAGCATTATGTTTAAGGGCGTAAGGTATAGGGACGTTTAGGAAAAGTTGTCAGATTATGCAATTTAATAAAATGATTAGTTATTCATTACACAGTCACCTTTAGGGCTCAACTGTTTTTTCCCCTACCAAACAAGTAGTGCTACTAATCACAAAAAAATGAAACCTCTGTCTGTAAACTCAGTTTTAATGATTATTTATTTGCATTTATATTTTTTATAATGAAAATCATTAATATGCTTTTATGTTCCTAAAAGTGAAAATAAATAAATATGTAAATTAATAAATAAACAATTAGAAATACTTAATTAAAAACACCTGGTTGTTCAGTCAATTTATCTACTATGGTGTAATAATCACAAAAAGTAAATTAATATGAACCTTTTATTTTATTTTAACATTTAACATTCATTCATTTTCTTTTCGGCTTAGTCCCTTTATTAATCTGGGGTCGCCACCGCAGAATGAACCGCCAACTTATCCAGCATGTTGTTATGCAGCGGATGCCCTTCCAGCCGCAACCCATCTCTGGGAAACATCCACACACTCGTTCACACTCATATACTACCGACAATTTAGCCTACCCAATTCACCTGCACCCGTGTCTTTGGACTGTGGGGGAGACCAGAGCATCCGGAGGAAACCCACGCGAAGGCAGGGAGAACATGCAAACTCCACACAGAAACGCCAACTGACCCAGCCGGAGCTCGAACCAGCAACCTTCTTGCTGTGAGGCGACAGCACTACCTTCTGCGCTGCTGCATCGCCAATAAACATAATATATATATATATATATATATATATATATTTTTTATTATAATTAACATTAAGATTTCTTTTAAAATTATAATTCATTAAAATTAGTTTACAAAAATATTAATACATTTATGAATGATAATCTAATTTAACATAATTTATCAAATGTCTAATTTATTTTATCAAAGCTCATAAAGCTCTTTATATATTTTGCTTTTATTGTAATAAATAAAGCTTAAGATTATACCAAATGTTATAGTTTCATTTACCTATTTATTAAAAAAAAATTATATATATATATATATATATATATATATATATATATATATATATATATATATATATATATATATATATAACATATATATATATATATATATATATATATATATATATATATATATATATATATATATATATATATATWTWTATATATATATATATATATATATATATATATATATATATATATATATATATATATATATAAATAACATGTTATATATATATGATATATGTTACATAATATATGTTCACTATATGTTATATAGTGGCCTGATCAAAACAGTGACCTTAAGACTGAGTAATGGAAACCTTTGTCTTAGCAAATACTGCTAATAAACTTTAAAAGCCATGAATATATGCATGTAAAAGACCATCCTATGTGAACGTGTACTATTTATAACCTCTGAATACACAATCATTAAAATCCTCCACCCAACAACAGCATTGCATACTCTGATTTGACTCTCCATATCTGGTCTGAATACTTTTCACTGCAAGATAAGACACGTTTCAGAGCACTGCTGGTCGTTTCCATCCACCGAATTTTATGCACATTTTGAAATATTGCATAAAAAATACTTAACGGAAACATCAAGATACGCATGCAATGTGAAAATGTAAATTAAAAGCATTTGCACACACTTGAGAAGGACAAACATTTTGTCCGACGAGAAATAATGTGCGTAAACTCCAATGCAACACATTTGGGGAATAAATCTGTGCATGCGCTTCATCAGTCTGCGTGATGTGATTTAGTTTTTGACAGATGATGATCAGATAAAAATGTGTGTGATGGGACAAATTAATAGCAGCTCATGTTTCCAGCTCTACATTATAAAAGATCTGCTGCCTCAGCCATCAGTCCGTCATCACAGTGCTTCAGTATTATTATTCTCCAATTATTAATCCCTCCAGAACTGTCTTGAGCATCAGTCTACGCTCCCGAAGAGCCTCTCACACCTCCAAAAGCCACCCCATTCACTACGTTCATTATGTTTTGTCTTCGTCTTCTGAGGCACAACTCATTTATTGGAGAACAAACACCATGGTGGCAAATCCCAATGTATTAAACTACACTCTTCTGATCAATATTTGCGCATGCTTATCGTGAAGTGTTGATTTAATTCATTTATTTTTCTCATTGGATGGAAACCAAGTGTGCCGCAAGCCTACGTTTGAGTGAAGGTTTCGGCCGTTAGATCGCCCCCTGGGGGCTGGCTGCAGTACAAGTCATAAAGCCCGCCTCCTCCGTGTTAATGAAGGAGACTTGAGCCCAAATAAAAAAAAATTATTACACTTGCAATAAAATGTCCCGAAAGATAGTTCTGGTCGATTAAGGCACTGGTTATTGTGCTGAAATAGGTGCAGATCTTCATTTTTGTAAACAGTTTGTTTTTAGCAGTAATTTAATGCTGGGCGTGTCATCGTGATTGACAGCTGTGATTGACAGTTTCTCAAAGCGCGGCGTCTGAGCTTCGGCAGAAGACTGAAGTAGACTGAAATGTTATTATTCGATTTCTGTGTTATTTTACCATGACAAAATGAGTTCAGCAGTAAACTATAGTTTCTGACATACATGATCCTGGTGGAACACTGTTTATTCGCTAAGTTCAGGGCTTTTTTCGGGCTTTATTAGTTTGCTGATACACGCCTAGCCACCCAGATAGCAAAACACAGTTCCGGCTAGATTCTCGCCTGCCGGAGACTTATCTCTTAGAGCTCAGACTGACTAATGTTACCTCTGCTGGACCTACTCCGGATGCCTGGACTCACTACCCAATTCCAGCCCGAGTCAATCGAGCCAGATGCGGCGGCCGAGCGAGCAGGCGCTGCCGCATGCGAGCCGGAATCAGCCCGCGACGCCGCGAGTAAGTTATGCGCTGCGGCCTGGAGCTGGCGCGATTGAATATATAAAACCCTCATATTTGTTAACGTTATTACATCCATTTGTGTTGATATGACAGCAAACGCATGCTGAGAAGTTCGGGGGGCGTGGTTGATTTTACATAAAGCGTTTGATTGGAAGCTCGACTCCGCTCATTTTCGCGGCTCCTCCTCAGGCTCCATCAGACAGTCCTTCTGCGCATGTCAAGGCTCCAATTTCAGCAGTCTTTTGCGACAGTTTGTGCCCGTCAAGCAGGTGTTTTGCCCTCAAGGCGTTCAATGGGAAAAGGGGCTGTCGCGTCATCCATATTTTTTACAGTCATTGATGGAAACGCTCCTTCAATTGCAAATGTTTTTATGCAAAATTCCAGTTTTTCGCATGAATCTAATTTGCATCTTGGAATGAAAACGCAGCTATTGATTCAAGGAAAGAGACTCTCTATCAGTAACACAATCTCAATTGTTGCTCCTTAACATCTGAGAAAGAAAACACACAACAGACACACATCATTAGCACTCATTCTGTACAAGACAATGAGCAAACTAATACAAACAAAGCTGGAGGCTGTTGATGGTGTGTTTGTTGAGCTGAGGAAGCATGTGAGCGTCAGATAGACACACACACACACACTCACACTGGTGTGTGTTTGCTGAGTCAGTGATTCCTCCGGCTCTTCTCTGTCAAATCAGAGGAACGGTGTGTAAACAGGACAGAAACAAACACTGAAAACACTCGCTGGAAATGGAAATGCAGGAGGAAACAGACGCTTGTGTTGAGAGAGAACTGCGGGTTATAATGTCCTCCTCACTATTTTATTACTACCTCATTACTACCTTACTACCTTATTACTACCTCACTATTTTTTTACTACCTCACTAATTTAATTTAATTTAATTTAATTTAATTTAATTTAATTTAATTTAATTTAATTTAATTTAATTTAATTTAATTACATTTTCTGAAATATGACAGTAACTTTATAGGACGAAATATGGTTAATTAAAAAAAAATGTTTATAGCGGAATATGCTAACACAAATTGATTTAGAACCAAATATGATTAATTTAATCAAGTTTTAGTTGATTTATCTTTAATATGAAATATAATATATGAATTATAGTTCTACAATTTTTATATGGGCATATGTTAATACTGCTTGATTAATAAAAATTTTCTTAAATATAAGGTAGTATATGTGTAATTTTATGGTATGGAATATGGGTCATTTTGAAATAAGGCAAATTTTACAGTGGAATATGCCAATGCTTGATTTAGTACCAAATTTGATAAATTAATTTAGTTTTGGTTTATTTATCTTTAATATTAAATGTATGAATTAGGGCTGTGTGATTAATCGTAATCGAATCACAATCGCAATTTGAAACGTTGCGATTAGCTAAATCGCAAGAGGCTGCGATATGAAATATACAGTATATAGATAATTTAATTTCCCCCACCCTGAGCAAATGCTTGACTGCCACCTGCGTGTCAATTAGCCAATTGAGTGAGCACACTTTTATTCTGCCCAATCAGGATTGTGCAACTGAACTATGCGGAACACACACAGTAAAAACAAACAAACAAACAGGAAACCACGAACAAGTGGGATGACGGCGTCTGCCGCTTAAGTAGCACACTGTAAAAAAAAAAAAATTATGGTTTATTTCCAGCAGCTGGAGTTGTTAAATTATAGACATTTACTGTAAAATAAAGGGCATTAATTACAGAAATATTCTTAAATTTGAATTTCTGTAATTCAACATCTGTTATTTTACAGTAAATTTCTGTAATTTAACGGCTGTTATTTGACTTTGTTTCCGCCACCACAGCTGCCAAAATTACAGATTTGTTTTACCGTGCATTAATAGACAAATTCATATCAAAGGAAAACAGCATGTCAGTAATATGGGAACATTTTGGTTTCAAAGTTACAGACGCCGAACAAAAACAGGTCAATTGTAAGAGCTGTCGCAGAATTGTTGCCACAGCACAAAGAAATACAACAACCAGCCCCTAATATTTATAAAATAATATATGAATTATAATTGTAAATATTTCGCAGATCATGATGAAATTGATTTCACAATCCAAAAAATCTGGGTTCTATATAAATGTTTACCATTTTCATGTCACCATGGCGGTTCATTCCGCTGTGGCGACCCCAGATTAATAAAGGGACTAAGCCGAAAAGAAAATGAATGCATGTCACTATATTGTGCAACAACAACACTATTTAAAGACAATTGCACTTATATATTTAACAACAAACTCAGTCTATATTTTAATTTGCGCATAATATACATACAATAGTGTGCATATTGTAATGCATTTGTTAAATTGTATATTTTATATTTTATATTTGCTTATTTCTTAATTCCTTTATTATTTATTTTTGTCCCGTCACTGTCATGTGTGAATATACTTGACAAACTCTTTCTGATTCTAATGTATACGGTACATTAGTGCTGTCAATCCATTAGTCACATCCAAAATAAGGTTGTATTTACAGAATAAATGTGTTTATTCTCTGTGTGTGTGTGTGTTTGTGTGTGTGTATACAGATATAAAATTTGGTTCAGACTGTTATTTTTATATCTTTTAAGTCAGTTTTAAGTCTTTTAAGTCTTGGTAAAACAAAGAATTATGGCATAATTTACTATTTGTACCCTTTTTTTATTAATCAAAATGGATCTGCTCTTACCTTAACTGAACCGTTCTCAACTTGTTTTCCTTGTTTGTTGCTCCTCCAGCTTTTATTAATGGACTTCAGCGTGTCGCTCCTCCAGACAGAAAACTTTAAAAAGTGCAGTTCACTATTACGCAATATTTAATGCAGGTACATGCCTGTTTCTTTCACGCTGATGTCAGATTTTTTTGCAAACCAAATATTAGCAGTCTGTGTGATAACATAAAACAGAATCTGTGTGGTTTACGGTGAACAGACCGGAGAAACGGTTTTAACTTGCTGAACTGCAGTGAAAACAGTATTATTAGCTCAATAATAATAGTCTCAAAGTCTCAAACAACTCATAGAACACATTAAAATCTCATAATGAGGAAAAGCAGCAATTTCACTTAAAAAGCAAAGCTGATAAATCAGAGATCCAGCGAGTGTTTCTGCTCTGATGCAATGCTGTTTGTCTGATAATTCAGAGAATCATTAACTACCCATAAAGGGTGTGTTCATTGATTAATCATTTCAGACTAATTCACTATTAATTGACGTTCACCTTAATTCAGTATTTTTTTGTTGAGGGATAATAAGATTTTTTTTCATCCAAAATAACAGCATGCAAGATTTATGAACTCAAAAAACTTTCACCACTATTTTATTACTATTAATATTTTTGATTTCCAGTAATCTACAAACTTTTACTTTAAATTTTTTTAAATGTGCAGAACATAACTAAATGTGGTAATTCAGATAACAAAGCAATTTGTTTAAATAATAATAGTTATTACATATTTAAATTGATATAATATTAATAATAATTAATTTTGTGAGTTTCATATTGCATATTATACTTAAAATACTAAAATAGCTAAATGCGGTAAATCAGATGAAGCTAATTATTTTAATAATAATAGTTTGTTACATAATTAAAAAATTGATATAATAATAACAATAATCATAATTGTTTTTTAAAATGGAGTTTCATAATGAAAATTATACATTGTCATTTTTCAAAAAAAATTGAGAAATGTAGTAATTGAGATGACAGCAATTAATTTTAATAATAACTAATATTAAAAATATTAAAATTAAGTAATAATAATTCATTTTCTATTTAAATTAATATAATAATAATAATAATAATAATAATAAATTTTGAGTTTCATATTATACATTATATGTATTACAAAAAATATGAAACAATCTAATAATTTAAAACATTTAAAACATTTTTAATAATTTTATCTTTTCATCTTGTTAACACTATTATGTGTTTATTGACATTATAAGTGTTAGCATGAAACAAAATGGTAAATAAAACAGCATTTATTAATCTTAGACTGTGTAATTTGAATATTTAGTTAATTTAGATTACATGTTCAAACAATGTGTTTTCAATGTTCTTGAACAAAAAATTAACAACTACATTTTTGCTTACAGATAATAAAAATATGAAGCATCTAAAGCATCCAAACAATACCTGTTTTTTGTACATTATAATATATTATTATTATTATTATTATACACAATTAATTGTTATTTATTTTTTTCAATAAAAAAGTCACATAACATTAATGTTTTTGTACATGATACGTCCTAATTTTAATAAAATACAGTTTTAGAGAGCACAGATAATTCACTGGTTATTATCACTTTTCACAGACGCTGAATATTCTGAGTTTGTTTACTGATGTCTGTTTTGTAAACATCCTCAAAATGAACAGTATCAGATGGTATAAATGTAGATATATATATATATATATATAAATAAAACATTTGACTATTAGTCCTACCTGTAGCAGCTGTGTGTATGTGTGCGTGCGTGCGTGCGTGCGTGCGTGCGTGCGTGCGTGTGTGTGTTTGAACTCTGTTCTGTGCAGCAGAAGTTCAAAGAGCATCAGGTCTGTTATCTGCAGGAATTCTCTCCGTGAATGAGAGCTGACCACAATCAGCAGCGTTTATGTTTTGAAGAAGCCTAATCACTGCGGGGTCAAAGGTCAGTGGACACCATTGGTCCTGCTTCTCATACACTCCACTGACCTGCAGCTGCAACAAACCACAGCATCACACTGAGAATTGCTTTTCTTACCTAGAGTTTTTATCTCATCATAGTCTAAATATGCATTAATTCTTCAATCAAGCAGCATTTTTTTGACAAGCAAAGATGTTGTTTTGTTTTTAGAAATGTAGGATGAAAATGAAGCGAGTTTCTCCGTAAAACAAGGAAAATAATCTCCCAATGGGGTAAGTAGAATTAACAGATTGAAATATTATTATTTTGCTGACCACACTGGCAGATTATTTGGCTTGTTTTAAGGAGAAGCTCACTTTACTTTGACTTATTACTTCACAAAACAAAACCCTGCTTTTTGCTTGTCTAGAAAATGCTTCTTGATTTAAGAATGTGTTGATGTTTGGATTCAAAACAAGACAAAAAACAGTGCAGATGCTGTTTTAAAACCTGAAATGCCTTAATGGGGACCAATTACACAAATATTAGGGGTTTAAGCACAGTTGTGTGGCAACAGTGTGTGAATATAAGCAGCCTCTAATGGTCAAAGTGAATTAATTCATAGTTGCTGTGCTAGTGTGATATGGGTGATCATCACTAAAGAAACTGAAAAAGCATGACACAACAGGACATCTGGCATTCTGTAAAACCCAATGCAAGAGTTGCTGATATGAAGTTTAAATGCAGTAATTGCCTGACAGTAAACCCCACATATGAGCAAACAGTAAATTGCATGCACGTGACTGGAGAATGTCTACTGCCAGCTTCAGCTACAGATGTTTAACTGTCTGTCTCCCTCTGTTGGCGAAATGTTTATACTGCAGTCATGAAAGAATTGAAGAGTTCAGATGCAAAAATCTCTAAATGCCATCTGAAAACTACTTCTAAAATGAGGATTTTTCTCAGCCTCCTATGTTTATGTTCAAGTGTTTGACTTATTCGTCACTATAAAAGTAAAATTTCAGAGCATATACATAAGAGAAAAATGCTAACCTTAAAAGAAAATATCAAACGGCATTTAGAGGTTTTTCCATCTAAACTCTTCAATAATAAAAGTTTGGAAAATATATAAAATCTTAATAAACATGTATTTATGAATTTGAAAGCAATTCTATCTTTGCTACAGTTTAAGATGTGCAATGTTTTCTTACTTGTATAGACGTCTGACGTGTGATTGTATGTACACTCTAAAAATATTGCTTAGATAAAACAAAAAAAAATCACGCAACAGTTTGCATTAATATATTGAAGTTACGACAACATCTAACTAAATGAAGTTCAGACAACAAACTTTATTATGTTAGCCAAATCTTTTCCTCTTTAATCAGAGGCATTTTTACACAGCATAAACGTCAATTTTTTGAGTTTTTAAAAAAATAAGCTGTTTAATTTTTTTTATTTTATTAAAATTGATAACAAACCCAGTTGTTTTCAAATTTTCTGTTCATGCCTGTAAGAAATACATTTGACAACAACATTTTTGTTTTTCGTTAGTTTTTTATTTGTATTAAACCACAGGTTTTCATTGTTTTACAAAACTAAATCATGTACTGTCCCATATTATCAGTATCAAAAATAACAACAAGAAAACATCAGTGTGTGGACTTAAAAATACAAAACAACTCCTTTAGTGTGAATTATCAACCCAATTTCTTTGGGTTGCTAAAAGTTAAATATTGTTTTAAAGTAACTGCAGATATATTAACCTTTAAATTAAATTGCATTTTTAAATTGATGTAATTATCAATATTTTCCTGTTTTGAAAACTTAATAAAATTATTCTGGCAACTTAAAAGTTTAAATCTGATCAGCATTTTAGAATTTTTAAGTTAAAATAATGCATTAAACTATGTCATCCCATCAGGTGAAGTTTTTTTCCCCTCTCCGCTGTCGCCACTGGCTCGCATGGTTCAGGATTGGTAGAGCTACGCATCGATGAATTTGCTCTTCAGTGTTTGAACTCTCAGTAATGATTAAATCACACTGAACTGAGCTAAACTGAACTGAACTGAACTTAAACACTAAAAACTGAACTACACTGTTCCAGTTACTATGACCATTTATGTGAAGCTGCTTTGACACAATCTACATTGTAAAAGCGCTATACAAATAAAGCTGAATTGAATTGAAAAAAAAAATGTAGTGGTAACAGACCTTGTGAGTTACACTCTAAAAATACTGTTTAGACAAAACAAAAAAATTAACGCAACAGTTTGCATTAAAATGTTCAAGACAACATCTAACAAAATGAAGTTCAGACAACAAACTTTATTATGTTAGCCAAATCTTTTCCTCCTCAATCAGAGGCATTCTCACATAGCAAAAAACTCAGATTTTTAAGTCGAGAACTCAAAATAGGTTTTTCAAATTAAAATTGAAAACAAATCCAGTGTTATGTGCTTAATTACATGCATGTTTTCAAGTTTAGAACCTCAAATAAATTAAGTATCTGAAATTGTTAAATTTTTTGTTTGTTTTCGAATTTACCATTCATGCTTGTAAGAAATACATTTAACAACAACATGTTTGTTTTCCTGTAATTTTTAATTTGTATTAAACCACAAGTTTTCCTTTTTTTTTTTTTTTACAAAACAAAAACATGTTCTGTCCCATATTATCAGTATAAAATTAACAAAAAAACATCAGTGGATTTAAAAATACAGAACAACTCCATTAGTGTGTAAAAATCGAGTTATCAACTCAATTTCGTTGGGTTGCTACAAGTTAAAAATTATTTAAAGTAACTGACAGATATATTTGCCTTTAAATTAGCCACATTTTTAAATTGATGTAATTATCGATATTTATACCTGTTTTGAAAACTTAATAAAATTACTCTGGCTACTTAAAAGTTTTAATCTAATCAGCATTTTAGAATTTTTAAGTTAAAATAGTGTATTAAACTATGTGGTGGTAGCAGACCTCTTGAGGTATTATTTACAGTGTGTTTTTTTAGAGTGTACTTGTTTGTATAAAACGATTGGTTTTCAGTAAAATAAAATCAATAAATATATGCAGGTTGTTTTAGGACCTTTCCCATTGCCCAAAATGGTCTGTCAATGTCATATGCAATATACAAGTGCAAACTGTTAAGTGATTACTTGTTATAATTTATTATAGCTATAGTCTGTAGTTGACATATGCAGTAACACCATTTTTGCAAAAGACAATTTTTTAAGAATAGTTATTTTCACAGTATGTAGCTTAAAGTCTGATGTTTGAGAAAATATAAATAGAATTCTTTCTCAGTTTTATTGGTCAATATTGTGCAGGGCTTTCCTCTGATTTTCAAGGGGAGAATGTCAATCAAAGTGTTTCTGCAGACTGATGATAGGCATGGGAAAAGTGGACCTGACTACCCAGGGCCCCGTCTAGGGAGAGGGCCCTTTGAAATCCCACCAATTTTTTATTATTATTATTTTTTTTGAAGCCTACTTCGAATTAATTGGCCCCTCCTATTGATGTCAATGTCATTATTTATTTCAAAATATATTAATAATATATTGAGCCCTGTAATGTATGTATGCTAATGTTAAATCTTTAGCTTAGTTTGTCAACCAGGCTGCTTGTTGCTGTAAGTAAATTATGGGCCAGGCCAGCTAACGTCAGGTTGCCAACATTAACCAGTTTCAGAAACAACCAATGGTTCCGACACACCAGCAGTAGCAGCAATGGCCAGTCCTGGCTGCTCTTCTGGAGAAAAAATAAATGTTTTTAAATCAAAACTTGCATCAGTATCATGGATCAAAATGTCAGTACACAAACCCAATGTAGCCTACGGTTTAAAGGTATTTGAGCACAAGTAGGCCAAATGCATCAATTTGGTGGTGAATGAAAGAACCATTCATTATTATAATCTGATTTGATTATAGATTAAAACCCTATTTGTGCATGTTTATATTCAAATAATAAAAAAAAAATGTGTAGGGGGCCCACTGACATTGAGAGGGTACAGGGCCCAGAATTTGGTGCTACGCCCCTGCTGATAAGTCTTTGTTTAATCTCTTTATACAGTATAACTGAATTTTGCATAATAGGTCTACTTTAATGAGTAAAGTAATGACAGCGATAGGCAAAAACTGTTTTTACAAACATGATCATTTTATTGATTTCACTTGGTTTCATTTCAATTATCAAGAATGACTACAGTCCAATAGATTTCTGTAAACATGACAGCATTAATCCAGTCAACAGCAAACAGGCTGTGTCATTCACACCAGAGTCGCAATCACATTTCACTCTGTTCAGTGCTGTGCATTCCGTTTCTGCCTGTAATAGATTGTGTAAGCTTGAATGTATAATAATGGCGATATCTTGAAGCTGTGTTGTCTGTGTCTTTACATGTTGAAGAGCACAGGCAGCGCTTTTCGCACGCGTGCATCACCTACAGTAAAGGAGAAAGCAGATAGATGGTCAACTTTTTATGCAAAGACAAGTTAAAATCATTCAGACTACAAAGTAGGGAAAAAATAACATTTCACTTTTTTTAATTATTTTTTTATACAGATTTGTGAATAATTTTTGATTATTTATGCAGTTGCTAGGTTGCTAAGTGTTTTGAATATTTGATGTTGTTGCTAGTGATGTGTCAGCTATGTTTCCATCCAAAAATGCGAATAAACTTTATGCGCAAAACTGGGTTATCGCATAAAAGTTGTGCGAATGAAGCATCGTTTCCATCCAACGAGTCAAAGCGAACAAAATTGTCACTTCCTGATTAACTGGCGCCAAATATCCACAGTAAAAACTGCATTTGCTGCAGTAGGAGAAGCTGCGACAATCTTTTCTAAATGAATGCGCCTCAGAAGACAATCCTGACAAGCAGTGAGCGCGCAGTGGCGTTTGAAGGTGTTAGACGCGGAGCACAGGAGCTCTTGATTCTGGAGGTCATTAATAATATAATAACACTAATACTGAAACGGTAAGGCGTTTTATAATGACCAAAACAACATTTCAGATGTTTTATAATGTGCTCAGCCTGACGTTTTATCCATTCACATACATTTTAAGCATCACATGATCTCTTTTAACAAAATCACATGACCTTTTTTAATGCGCATGCTGGAGTTTGTGCGGTAAAACTGTTTCCATTGCAGTTTATGCGCATCTTTTCTTATCGAATAAAAAGTTTAGCCTACCCAGTTAGGCGCATAAGTTTTTTATGCGCATTTTCTAAATTTATGCGCATCATGGCGTTTCCATCAACTGTTTTTTTTTATGCGCATGTGCAAAATGCACATAAAAAAACCATCTGAATGTTGAGTCCCAGATCACATACTATCATCATAAATAATATTAAAAAATACAATCAGTTTGTCTTTTAAGTGGAGAGGATTTGATAAAAATGTTTGAATAAATAGTCCTTAATTATTATTTATTTATATGTGAATTTCTCTTCATGAAAGGTATAGAGTAGCCCCTCCCCTTTAAAAAAAACAGCCAATAGCGTTTTGTTTATCACAGCTCTTCCAGTGAGAGTGGAGGAGCTCAAGCGCTTCAAATGAACAGCCAATGAGAAGGGGGCGGTGCATGACAGATACTAGAGGTCTGATTGGTCAGAAGATTTAATGAGAAACTGAAGTATGAGACGATGTCAAAGAAATCCACCCATTTAGGCGGAAGTGACAAACTGCAAACTTTGAATGTTCATATTTTGAATGTTTGAAGCACATTAGCTTATAGATATACTTAAAACTAACAGACTGATACTAACATCTAAACTTTTATTTTAAATCCATGAGACCTTTTATTGAGCAAGAAGCTTGCATACTGTTGTTATACACTCGAAGTATTCACAAAAAAGTACATGTAGGACGTAGTATACGTAGGCGAGTTAGGATACAGCATTATTTTTTGCTATCCTGTTGCATCCTGTCATAGATGTATACATTAGATGTCGCCTGGTCTATTGTTGTCTATTGGACAGAATGCGTCAATAGCGCCGCCATCTTGCTACAGGGTAGCCCTCCTTTGAAATGAATGCGGGACCAAGGTACAGTGGAGGACTAAGGCCATCCAAAGCCAGAGATATACACATATACACATATATCTATGATCGGGAGTTTTCCTGGATGTTAGTATGTAATTTTTTTTTCTAATTACGAAAATTATAATTTGACATCACTTTTCTACATTGATGGATCAGTGACCGCACGGGCATTCCTGGCAAAAAGCTTGTGTTTGTGTGTACAGAAATGTACTATTCACCCTCCCTGTTAAATCGGATGTAATCATGTCCTGAAACACAGCTCCTCTCCTGCTTTCACTTCTCATACTGATGGAGGAAGCGATTCGTTTGTGAATGAATCCCCCGAACGACTCTTTCACTAACGTTAGCCGACAATAATACAAGTTTCTGGCAGCGCAGCATCTCGTTGTCATATTTCTTTTGCATTGTTTGCTGATTTTATTCAACAAAACTAGTATAAGCCGAGTGTTTAGTGTGAGTTGGAGCTGCTTTGCCGTATTGTGAGCTCAGTAAGTGACTCTTATTATCAATAATGTTACCTGATTAGCACAAAAGCTAAAAACAAAAACAAAAACAGAAAAAAAAATTAATATTACCTATGAAATGTTCTGCCTTTGTTGTTTGTTTTCTTTGTTTGCTCGTTACTACACCCGTAGACAGCGCTAAAGTCCCGCATCTTCACGTAATAACACTGTCTTGACTAGTGCGGTTGAATGACATTTGTCCTGGGAGCACTGTACCAATGTGGCGGCGCTATTGACGCATGCTCAGGGACCCTATACGATATCTAGTGTATATATCTATGGCATCCTGTTACCAGTAATAGCTACAGTGTGTGGTTTCTATAATGATTTCTATGTGTTTAGTTATTTCCTTCAGACTCTGGCTCATTCAGTGTAAGCATGAGAGATCTTTGCTGTTTAATTACACCAATAACAGTGATGCTCGCCTTTGGTTTGAGCCGTACCTCCGTTTTCCTGCCAGAACTGAGTTGAGGTATTTCTTGGCCGCCATCTGCTTGCGGTAGCGGCTGTAGTTGTCCGTAAAGACGGCATCTGAGTGACGTTTCACAGGCATCTCCTCCACACCCAGCTCATCACTGCAGCAGGCAGACAGAAACATGACCACGTCTCACTCACTGCACATCATTATTAAAAGCTTAACTCAATCAGCGTCACAACAGATACCATATTGCCATGTGATACTTAACACAGTCAGTTTGGCTGTTATTTTTACCATCCATAGTGCATTAGGGATGCCCATTTTTCAGTTTTTTTTCCATAGAGATTTTTAAAAAAGACATTTTAAAGGATCATAAGCCATGAATGAACTAATGCAGCCAGATATGAGATATGAAATTTGATTCGAAGCATAGAAGTAAATAAAAATTCGATGGAAAGAGAAGGGTGTGAACTCAACATCTTTAACCCTTGTGTGCTGTTGGGTTGTTTTCATCCACTCTGGGCTTAATTTGAGTCTTAATTTGGCCAGAGCTTTCTCTGTGTTTCAGCAAGTGTAATGATTTTTGGTGACAAATCTTATTTTGACACTTACCGTATTAAGGGAAAATACTTTGGAATTTTACAAGAACTTAGCAATACACCCTTGATGTTGGGGGCTGTTTTTGCCCCATTGACTTCCATTATATGCACATAATCATTTTTATAATGCAAAGACATGACAGCTTATAATCGTGCATTCCTGATTGTTGCTGGCTTTTATATTAGGGCTGCATGATATTGGAAAAATAAAAAACTGCTACAGCTGTTGATTAATTTACAGATATGATATTAATGTAATCATTAATAAAGTTTTGATGGTTTCTTTTGTAGACTAGGCTTGGGCGATATCCAAATTTTAATACCGTCAAACATCCTCCCTATTTTACTTCAGTATCTGGTATTACCGTGCATAACAGGGCTCGAAATTGCGACCATTTTGGTCTCATTTAATGCTGATTTGTGTACAGCCATTACTAGGGAAACCGTAATATTTCAGCGCTCCTAAAGCGCCCCCTTGTGACAGAGAATGAATTTTTATTTCCAATAAATTTTTTCAGCTGTTTATGGTCAAATTATTGCAATTATCGATCCATGTGTAAATGTGAAAGAAGTTAATGTGCCTTTTAAAAATCTTACCAATTAAGTAATACTAATATAAGAAATTATATACTTGATTTATCCCTTTTAATGGTATAAAGGTTGAAATGCCATTGTATTAGATATTTTGTGTCTGTATACGTCTGCAAGATGTCTGTTAAAGACTTCTTGATCTGGAAAGCACCTGCTGTATACAAACGTCTGGCAGACGTCTGTATGATGTCAGTTTTACACACATTCTGAATTGCAAACATCTTAAAGATGTCTAATAGAAGTCTATTTCACATCTGATAGGAAACGTCTTTTAGATGTTTTGCAGATGTGAATGCAGATGTCAAATAGACATCTCCGAGATGTTCGTGTGCTAATCAAAATCGGCCATTAAGAATCAAGATCGGCTCATAACTAAGAAGAAAATGGGTGCTCCTAAATTTTTTGGGATGCTCCAATATCTTGAAGTTAGGAGCACCAGTGCTACCAAGTAAAAAAGTTAATTTCGAGCCCTGCATAATAATAAAAATTTTGACGGCGTCACAAAACTGTTGGCTTGTGCCTAAACAATTCAGAAACAATACCGTGTGTGCGACCTTAGGTTCGCGGTGCTCGCTCGCTCGGGAGCGATATTGTTCCTGCGCTTTATTCGGAAATTCATTCCTGCACCGCAAGAAATCTAGTCGGCTTCCGCGGTACTGCAGTGGGAATGCAGACCTCTAGTTCTTTCCGGTCGAAACCGGAAATACTGCCAAACTGCAGTTCACTTGGTACGCGACTCACCACCTCACCTCTCTCTCTCTCTCTCTCTCTCTCTCTCCTCCCCACTGTCCCGTGATGACAATCACGCATACTGTACGCATTTGTAGACATTAAATAAATAATATTTAATATTTAATACTTGTGTCCTATTTAAGTGTATTGTTTTTTATGTCGGTATAACAGTATTGAAACTGACACTGTTGCTATTTTTAGATTCCGTGCGTAATATTACCACATTGCCACCCAAGCCTACTGTAGACTATCAAAAAAATATTTTAACTTGAAGGGGCTAATAATTTTGTCCCTAAAATGTTTTTAAAAAATTAAAAACTGCTTTTATTCTAGCCGAAATAAAACAAATAAGACTTTCTCCAGAAGAAAAAATATTATCAGACACACTGTGAACATTTCCTTGCTCTGTTGAACATCATTCGGGAAATATATTAAAAAAATAAAAATAAATTCAAAGGGGGGCTAATAATTCTGACTTCAACCGTATATGTTTATAATTTTATATATATATATATATATATATATATATATATATATATATATATATATATATATATATATATATATATATATATATATATATATATATATATATTTTTTTTTTTTTTTATCTAGTTTAAACACAGAATCATTTCTTAAGAAAAGACCTTTAATCGCTCTGTATTCAAATAAGACAAATTAGCTAGGAAGAGAAAAATATTAAGTGTTTACCGGCGCATGCATGCACTGTATGCTGCTGAAGATGCTTAATTTGGACAACTTAAGAATTTTAGGATGTGGTGCAAGAATGTTCTTTGTCCAGTTTTTTTGTTCTTTATAACTACTCTTTAAAAAACTGTATGGCATTTAAATTTATCTTGAACTTCAATGAAATATATTTTTAAAGATGGCAGTACTGTCACACACACACACACATCCCAATCATAAACCCAAGAATGTAAGATGTATTTGCACAGCTGAAATAGTAGAAAAACATGTAGTTTAAGCATCATTTTGGAATTGAATTGCAAAGATAGAATCAGAATGGATTGTGAAGTCTCACTAGGGCTGCATGATATTGGAAAAATCTGACATTGCAGTATTTTGTTTTGCTGTGATAATATATATTGATATATGAATATAAGATCTTCACTAGGTGATTTAAATACCTCTGTTTGGGAAAAATGTAATGTTTTTAGACTGACCGGGGCGATCAAGTCTTTTTCTATGCAGTGCATATGCATTAAATCTAATAAATTGCAAGCATATATAAATATGAGAAAATATAAATCAGGTGGCATGGTGGCTCAGTGCTTAGCAATGTGGCCTCACGGCAAGAAGGTTGCAGTCGCGGCTGGGTCAGTTGGCATTTCTGTGTGGAGTTTGCATGTTCTCACTGTGTTGGCGTGGGTTTACTCCGGGTACTCCGGTTTCCCCCACAATCTAAACCGCAGAGTTTTGTTCCAACACTAGTCAAACACACCTGAACAAACTAATCAGTGTCTTCAAGATCACTTGAACTCTATAGGGAAGTCTGTTTGAATAGGGTTGGAGCTAAAATATGCAGGACACCGGCCCTCCAGGATCAAGTTTGCCCACACCTGGTCTAAACGCTTGCGCTATAGGAGAATTGATGAACTAAATTGCCCGTAGTGTATAAGTGTGTTTGGAAATGAGTGTGCATGGGTGTTTCCCAGTACTGGGTTGCAGCTGGAAGGCATCCACTCAATAAAACAAATACCGGAAAAGTAGGCAGTTCATTCCGCTGTGGTGACCCCAGATAAATAAGGGACTAAGCCGAAGGATAATGTAAAAAAAGTTCAATAGGGTATATGCCGAGCTAGTGCTGTTCCCATGCTGATACACTTCCAGTGACCTGTTATTGTGAACTTTTTCTCATTTTATACGGTTCCTTATACAGCATGGATGTTGTAATGTCATTAAAATACATTCAGTTAAATAAACTTTAGCATTTATTTAGTTACTCAAGCGTAAAACGAGACAAAAAGCTCTTTACTTGCACGCACCCGTCAGAATCGGCAGGCTAACGCAGAAGCTCCATTGAATACACTGGGGTAAAATAAATGCTCATATTATAAAGATATAGCGGGGGAAATGTAATTTAATGCAGTGCTTCTTGTACAATCTGAGACCCACTTTAAATCTGATATCACTCAGCTAGTGGAGATCACTGATTTTTAAAGAAAACAGACCTTAAAGCGGAAGCGCTTAACCCAGGTTACTGGCAAATTAAAAGTCCTATTAGCATGCTTCAGCATATACCCCATAAACAGTGCTTTCTGGTACCCTCAACCAAATTTAAACAATCAAACATAAAATAACATGATAATCATTATATAAATAATTTTATGGAATAATATAAGAATAATATTTAATAATATCTCCGCTTTTAATCTTTTAATTAATAACCTAATCCTGTGATTTGACTATTGAGGATACACACATTGCGATATCTTGATGTTCAAAGGACATATTGTTCAGCCCTAATTCCAATCCCTAATGAGGCTGAGATATTGATTACAGAACTTTCATGTTTGCTTGAACTGTCCCTTAAAAGGTTGATCAGTTACTGTTAGCTTCTCTGTGGAGAAAATGAGTTATTACTTGTTATGGTCATTCACCTGACTCTCTTGGCCAGTAAAGACTCCAGATACTCTTTAGCAGACAGCTGGCCGAGCAGTTTGCTGTATCCGCTCGTGAACAGTCCATCAGCGTGTCTGGATGGTCTAAAAGGAATGTCACATATAAAAACACACTTTATTTGACTGTAAGACGGTCTTCAGTGCTTTCTCGTAAACTCAAAGTTGTTTGTCCCCACAAAAGATCGTCATAATCATCACATTTACAGCTTCGGTCTTTCCTCTGGAAATCTGTATTATTTCTTTACGAGAGAGTAAATTGAAGCTGTCGCTAATGTCGTGGTGTTGCTTTTTTCACAAACCTCTCTACGGTGTTAGTGAGTTCATACAGGAGTTTATACGCCTCCAGATCCTGTAGTGATGGATCCCTCGTCCAGTCGTCCTCTCCGTCTTCATCAAGAGCGCTGGGTCTGGATAATAAGATGACAAACAGAAATCATGCATGTGAAATTTAAAACAGAGGGTGTTTGTTGCAGTGATTTTGGTCAGACGTTTGGTCTTTGGGGCAATTTTATTGTTCTTTCCTATAGTGCTGAACGATATTGGACCTCTTTGTCATTGCAATAATTTTTTTCTCTGCGATTATATATTGCAATATGAATACAGTTTCACCAGTGACTTAAATAGCTCTATTTGCCAAGTCATTACTTAAGATGGATTGGGATGATTTTGTTGGGAAGTGTAATATAAATCTATGTTTATGTAATTTACTTCATACAGTTAAATTCAGAATTATTTATGTAATTGTTTACATAAAGGGGCTAATAATATTGACTCTAAAATGGTGTTTAAAAAATTAAAAACTGCTTTTATTTTAGCTGAAATAAAACAAATAAGAAGAAAAAATATTATCTGAAATGCTGTGAAAATGTCCTTGCTCTGTTGAACATCATTTGGGGAATAATAATAATACAAAAATAAAATTCAAAGGGGGGCTAATAATTCTGACTTCAACTATATGATAAATAAACTACAGTCATAAATAAACACAATGGAGCAAATATCACAGTGAAATAAAGCATGCTTTATGGATTTCTGGAGGGAGTATCAGAAGTTGAATAGTCAAATGTAAAATAGCACTGCATACAGTAGTCCTTATCAGATAAATTATTTAATAAAATTAATCTTTATTAGACTTTATGCACAACTAAAATACTTTAAACTCTTAAAATGCTCACACAGTCAGTCACAGACCTTAAAAACATATGCAGATGACAATGATTCACTTTGATATGGTTAAATTTTGCAGTATTTCTACAAATATATAGTGTGGTTCTGTAAAAAAAAAAAAGAAAACATGGAAAAAAATGCAGCCTGAAAATTACTATTTTTAACAGTTTTTATTTTTACTATTTCATAAATGATGTTTAACAGAGCAAGGCAGTTTTTACAGTATTTCAGATAATATTTTTTTTTCTTATTTGTTTAATTTCGGCTAGAATAAAAGCAGTATTTAATTTTTAAAAACCATTTAAGGACAAAATTATTAGCTCCTTAAAACTATATAATTTTTCAAAAGTCTACAGAACAAAAAAACTGAAAAAAATGTAGATAATCTGTAAAAAAAAATAGCAGTAGTTTCTTGTTTCATAATTACAAGTTATTACTGTCATTTTACTACTTATTTCTGCAATTATTAGTCATTTTGCTAATTATTACTATAAATATATAATTTATTAATGCAATTATAAAGATAATTAATGTGATTTATAAGGATTATTACTGCAGTTATACAGGTTATTTCTCTAATTATACAGAATAATTCATGTGATTAAGAGGATAATTACTGTAGTTGTGTAGGCTATTAATGTAATTATACAGATGAATTTATGCATGAAATCTCTAAATATTCCATCAAATCTCCCACTTTTAACATACAACAAATACAAATAATTGCTGTTGTCATAAAACACTGTAAATATAACCATAAACTATAATATAGTTTAACAAATATTTTTAGGATACGCCGGTTTAATAAACTCCAAAACAATTTTCTTGAGAAAATACAAAACTGTTGTCTATCTAATTTTTATTTTATTTTATTTATTTATTTATTTATTTTTTACAAATAACACATTTGCTTATCGTTACACAACAAAAACATGGTTAGTGTCATGTAAGGACGCCGGCTCAACAAAGTTGAGGATCAAATAGCAGTTTATTAACACAATCGTCTTGCAATTAAAGGCTGAAACAGAAAGACAGGTGCATACAGATAATCCCAAGCGTAAAAATAGCAAACAAAATAACAAAGTAAAGGAGTGGAACACGGTAAGGTAAGGGAAACCGCGTAGTGATGCTCGCTAAACAGTTTGAGACTCAGAAACGAATTCTTACTTTTGTTATTGTTGTTATTATTTTTAAGGTGTGGTAGTTTAAGCATTGCACTGCATAGCATATTGTGCATGACCCTGTATGTGACCAATAAAATGAAAATTTGAGCTTGGTTAAAGCATTGGGTTTGATTAATTAATTGTAATCTGTGTCTCACCTGATGTCAGGATATCCAGAGATGGCAGGCAACGCAAGAGTCCTGCAGCAGAAAACACTGCAGACGGCCACCAGCAGGAGCGTCTGACAGCTGCTCAGAGAACTCATGTCTTCAGCAGATCTTCAAAACAGGTCAGAAAAATTAGACTCAATACTCGCACTGACGTATGCTTTCCTTCAATGTGTGCGTTCAATGTTTTTTGCATTACTGGCACTTGGAACTGAAGTCAGAATTGTTAACCCTCTTGAATTTTTAGCACCTTGTATATTTTTCCCAAATTTCTGTTTAAGGGATAGTAGAATTTTTCAGCACATTTGTAAACATAACAGTTTATTCTGTAGACAATAGAAATACATGTGCTGAAGGGGGCTAATAATATTGACCTAAAATTGATTTTAAAAAATTAAACACTACTTTTATTCCAGCTGAAATAAAACAAATAAGACTTTCTCCAGAAGACAAAAATATTATAGGAAATACTGTGAAAAATTCCCGAATCTGTTAAACATCATTTCACAAGAGTGCTAATAATTCTGACTTCACCTGAGCCTCTTAGTCTATTTGTGCTATTTATTTGTCAGGATTTTTAGTTAAAGTAATATAAAATGCAACGGAAATGAATTGCATGCACACTATAACTAGTTGTGGTAATATAGCTTTTTCAGACAAATGCATTTATGTCCATGTAGTTTCTCAAAACGCATTGTGTAAGTAGTATTTGTGGTAAAAAAAAAACAAACATTTTATAAAGTCAGAATTTATCTAAAAAAAAATCAATTAATTATGTATGATGTACAAATAATTTACAAATATTATACATTAATTCCAGTAATAACGTTGATATAAAAGCCTATATAAAATCTATAATAAAATATAAAATAATAATAATATAATTTATAAACTAATATTTTGTTATATATGACAGTTTTTTTTTTTGTACAATGTCAAGATTTTAGATTAGGGGTAAGGAACCTATGGCTCGGGAGCCGCATGTGGCTCTTAGACCAAACATATGTGGCTCTTCAGCTGTCTCCCTTCAATAAAAAATAAAACCTGTCACTAAAAATCAGTTTCCTATTAAAAATAAAATTAAAATGACCTTTTTATTGTATATTTTTTACAGCAAAATGAATAAGAATAAACTGACGTTTTTAACTATTACGCATGTGGAATAACTTGAATCGCGACACCAACCAAAGGCATGCAACTTACGTTTCTATTATAACCTGCACACGTAAATTCAAATAACATGAGTGTTGATGGCGAAAAGAAAGACATTCTGTAAATTGTTCTTCTCTTATTATATGGACTTGCTCAACATGTGATGTTTCATATAAATCCCCAATGGCTCTTTATAAAAATGCATTTGCCAAAATAATCTGAATTGGCTCTTTGCTGAAAAAAGGTTCCCAACCCATCAACCAGGATGCATTCATATTTTAATAATGCATTAATAAATGTTGATATGAATTGAAGTAAACTATTATTAATAAATGATGCACAAGTATTGTTAATTATTAGTTCATGTTAATAACAAGACTTATTGTAAAGTGACATTAACATGTTTTAATAAGTGATGATTTAAAAGAGGATAATGTACAGCAGGTGTGACCAACCCTGATCCTGAAGATCGACCTCCCTGCAGATTTCAGTTGCAACCCATATCAAATACACCTGCCTGTAATTATCAAGTGCTGTTCAGGTCCTAATTAATCGGTTCAGGTGTGTTTGATCAGGGTTGGAGCTGAACTTTGCAGGAAGGTCGATCTCCAGGAACAGGGTTGAGCACCACTGATGTACAGCCTATGTGATGAGTTGATGGATAAAAGCAAGCAGCGTAGGATCAAAAACTGAAAAAGCTCTATATTCTATATTATAAACACAAATATTTTGTGCATCACAGTAATTGTTTGGATGCTTGAAAACACTTAGACTCTTCCTTAATTTTAATTATAGGATACACACCTTCCTCTTCAGTGCACTGTTTTTCCTATAAGCACATAAAAAAAGGAAAAAGGTTCCTGACTCCTGTTTTAGATCAATTAAAATGTATCTTTGAAAAAGAGGCACTGTTAATCTTGATTTAAATATAGTTGCGTAAAAAACGCACGCATAAAACTTCTATTCTATCCAGTAATTTTCTCTATGAGCTTATTTTGTTTTAATCTCCAATATTAAATGGACTGACACACTTTCAATGTGCTTGAACTTCTTTGTTAAGCTGCTTTGACACAATCTACATTGTAAAATCGCCAGAAATAAACATGAATTGAGTTAAGATTTACCATTAAATAAAAATACAAGGGAAAATAAAATTTCAATAGATATTTTATCACATTTTTAGTCCATTTTAATGAGAAACAAATTCTTTAAAATAATTACAAAAATCCCCTCTAGTTTCTCACACAACAGTACACATAATATTTATATTTAATGATGCAAAAATGTTTTTAAAAGTTAGCATTTGTATACAAGTTTTAATATTAGCTTTACTTACAGTCTACTTCTGTGGTTGGTATACGATCTCTGTCCGCTGACACCTGTTAGGATGAAGAATAGTTTCCTCAGCTCAGTTCAGCCTGTCTGCGTGTCTCTCTCCTGACCGCTTGCTTTTATACACCTGATTATTCACGTTACTGAAGATCCCTCAACGTCTGTCCTGCGTCACAGCGGTCCCGGTGGGATACACCTAAGCAGTGATCTGGCGGTCATACTTCAATTGGGTTTCTCGGAAAGACGTGTTATTGCTGACTCATTTTTCGATATGATGCTTAAATGACGCTTGGTAGATTTACAGTGACTTTCTTTGTGTGTATGTGGGATTTGCTCACTTAAAGAATGTTTTTTGCAAGTCAGATGTTCATATCTCAGGGTTCAGGGTGAGACGGTCTCTGTTAGTAATTCAGCATCTTCATTAGATTGTGAAAAGTATGACGTGATGTAAGTTGTATGAGGGTCATTACAGAGGCATCGGCCAATTGTATTACAGAATTCTGCAGGTCTTCTAATCTAATATTTGTCCACCCACACTGTATTCAGGTCAGTGTACAGTGCGAGGTCAGCTCAGGTCTGGAGCTTACTAAGAACATATACAACCAAAAATATGCATGGTTCTGTAAAAGAAAACTTTTGTAAATGTTTCCATTGATTTGTGTGCTGGTTCATGTTCCAAGTGTTTGTAATGTGCTGCTATGGTGTTCCAAGTGTTTTTAGTGGGTTGCTCTGGTGTTCCATGTGTTTGCTTTGCTGTTCCAAGTGTTTAAGTAGGTTGTTGGGGTGTTCCAAGTGTTTTAGTGAGCTGCTATTCTGTTCCAAGTGTTTATGTGTGTTGCTGTGGTTTTCCAAGTATTTTTAGTGTGTTGCTATGGTGTTCCAAGTGTTTGTTATGGTGTGCCAAGTGTTTTAGTGTGCTGCTATTCTGTTCCAAGTGTTTATGTGTGTTGCTGTGGTGTTCCAAGTATTTTTAGTGAGTTGTTGTGGTGTTCCAAGTGTTTTAGTGTGCTGCTTTTCTGTTCCAAGTGTTTTAATGGGTAGCTAATAGCTATGGTTTTCCAAGTGTTTGCTTTGCTTTTCCAAGTGTTTTTCGTGTGCTGCTATGGTGTTCCAAGTGTTTGTTATGGTGTTCCAATCGTTTTAGTGTGTTGATATGGTGTTCCAAGTGTTTTAGTGTGCTGTCATGGTTTTTTAAATGTTTTTAGTGAGTGGATATGACATTCCAAGTGTTTGCTATATATGGTCTTCTAAGTTTTTTTAATGTGTTGCTAATGCCGTCCAAGTGTTTTAGTGTGCTGTTATGGTGTTCCAAGCAAGTTTTTTTAATGTGTTGCTATGGCCGTCCAAGTGTTTTAGTGTGCTGTTATGGTGTTCCAAGCAAGTTTTTTTAATGTGTTGCTATGGCCGTCCAAGTGTTTTAGTGTGCTGTTATGGTGTTCCAAGCAAGTTTTTTTAATGTGTTGCTATGGCCGTCCAAGTGTTTTAGTGTGCTGTTATGGTGTTCCAAGCAAGTTTTTTTAATGTGTTGCTATGGCCGTCCAAGTGTTTTAGTGTGCTGTTATGGTGTTCCAAGCAAGTTTTTTTTAATGTGCTGCTATCGTCTTCCAAGTGTTTTAATGTGCTTCTATGGTGTTCCAAGTGTGTTTAGTCTGCTGTCAGTGTTCCAAGTGTTTTTAATATGCATCTATAGTGTTCCAAGTGTTTTTAATGTGCTGTCATGGTGTTTCAAGTGTTTTTAATGTGCTGTCATGGTGTTCCAAGTGTTTTTGATGTGCTGTCATGGTGTTCCAAGTGTTTTTGATGTGCTGTCATGGTGTTCCAAGTGTTTTTGATGTGCTGTCATGGTGTTCCAAGTGTTTTTGATGTGCTGTCATGGTGTTCCAAGTGTTTTTGATGTGCTGTCATGGTGTTCCAAGTGTTTTTGATATGCATCTATAGTGTTCCAAGTGTTTTAATGTGCTGTCATGATGTTCCAAGTGTTTTTAATATGCATCTATAGTGTTCCAAGTGTTTTAATGTGCTCTTATGGTGTTCCAAGTGTTTTTAATGTGCTGTCATGGTGTTCCAAGTGTTTTTAATGTGCTGCTATCGTCTTCCAAGTGTTTTTAATGTGCTGTTATGGTGTTCCAAGTGTTTAGTATGTTAATATGGGGTAGCTATAGGTGTTTTGTGTGGTTGCCAAGGTGTCCGTCATCTGTGTTCATTCAGCATGTCTTCATCCGCATGTCAGCAGTAAGCAGAGCTGTTCCTGCAGTAATGGTGGTCTGTGATTTTGTAATGACCCCCCAAGGACTTCATTTCCTGCGGCTGCATTTGAGGGACAGTCAAACCAGATATCTGGATGACAGTTATTGTAAAACCAGAGATGGAAATTAGCCGCTGATTAAGAATGTCCTAATGATGACCTTTAATGAGAGAAGTTTTTGTTTCCTCAGTTTTTATGCAAGCAAACATGTTGCTCTTTATCTCGAGGGTTTGTTCTTTTCATCTTTTCCTAAATAGGAGACAAAACTTTTTTTCTTTTGCGTAAAAACTTTTGCGTGTATGTTTTTTCTTTTTTAGAAATTAATGTACACATCCAGGGTTCAACGTTAAGGATTATTTCTACTGGCTCAATTGGACCAGTGGTTCAGATTTTTACTTGCCCTGCCAAAAAAAAAAAAAAAAAAGGTGAATTGCTATTTCTTAGCCACATATTTTAAACAATGTGTCAAAATAATGTCTGAATCTAGAATTTAAATATTTTAGAAATAATAAAATATTTAGCAGTATGGGAAATGTGCAGGTATTTTATTGCAAAACAAAAGGTGACTGACTTAAAAGTGACGGAATGCAATATGACGGTATGCAAAACATCATTTTATTCGTCGTGTTGTACGCATGTAAACAGACGTTTTCTGTTGGCCTCATAGTTTGATGTTGCCGTCATGTTGCAGTCTCTTTGCTGTACTGGTTTTTACCAGGTTATGGAAAAAATATTGTGCTCACAACATCCAATCAGATAAGAGGAAATAAAAAGCAATATGGTGTTTACGACTTCACAGAAAAGGTAGCATTCAGAGATTTAAAAGCACAAATAGTTTCTCGATTCTTAGACTGTATTTGCACGCAAATGACATAGTAGCAGGCAATTTGAAATTTAGGGACCCTATTGGGCCAGTAACGATTCTGTCTACTGTCCCGAGCATCTCTCACACTGGCCCCGGGCCATCGGGCAGTCCTTATTGTTGAGCCCTCACATTTAAAGAACTACTAGTAAAACTTAAGGAATAATTGACGACAAGGCCTGGAGTTATTCAAAATAAATGCATGCATGAGGTAGTGTGCGTTCTTTTCTAATAATTCAATAAACGGAAGTGAATTATTCTGCTTATAATGTGGAGCCGGTTGCACCAGCAGTGCATAAGTTAAAACGTTGCCTAGTTGACCTAAAGGGAAACTAAGGCTGTACTTACACTATGTACAGTTGCCTCGAACCGGGCCAAAGCACGCTTGTCCCCCCCCCCCCCCCCTCCTGTCTCCCCCGACGGCCCGCACTCATACTAATCGGGCCTGGGCACGCTTACGTCATCGATGCTGCGCTGTTCAGTGAGCGCTTTGGCTCAGCACATTGGAGATTTCTCTAGTTATATCATTTCAGTCGTTTGATATGCAGTGACATGCAGTCAAATATTTCGCCAAACAGTCCTTAGGGATGCGGAGACACGCAGTCAGATATTTCACCCTACAGATCCGCCACTTTTGCCGCACATAAACAATCATAAAGCTCTCGTGCTGCAGGAATGAGGAGGTCTGCTGAAGGCGCGCAGCTGTCGTGCAGTGAGGGGTTTGCGTCTTTAATAAACTACGGCAGTTTGCGTTCACTGAACAGTAAGAATGATTAATAAATCTATATGAAACAGCCCCTTAAAAGTCACGTCTCGCTTTCAGTTTCGGGCTTTGGCGCGTTTTGCACTCACACACAAGCGTACCGCGCCAAAGCCCAAGTGTACCGCACTCAGGCACACCTCTTCCAACCGGGCCAGGGCCGGCCAAGTGAACCGTGCTTCAGCCCACTCACACTTCTCAAACGATCCGGGAAACGGGCCTGTGCACGGTACGGATGGCAAAGTGTGAGCAGGCCCTAAGGGTGCTTTCACACCTGGGAATCGATTCAGTTGTTCCGAAACAGGGATTCAAATTGTTACAGTGTTGCTCTGTGTTCTTGGAGCGGTTCGCTTTCACACGGCAAAGTTTATAAACAGACCAAAAGAGCTAAAACAAGTCACTTGCGAGTAAACTCTCCTCACATTGGTCAGTTTCACGGTTTATTTTGCAGAGTCCTGCTCAGCTGTCAGGGGGATGGTAGTGGTTTGGTGGTGTTTGACAGGGTGAGCGTGACGTGTCTGAAGAGCGAGGACGGATGGGGTGAGAAGGGTGTGTGACGTATTTGAGGACCGGGAGGGAGAAGCGTGATTTCAGGAAGATGATCTCTCGTTTGCGGGCAACCGGGAGTCTCTGTGCATTTGCGGGAAACTCATGAAACTTACAGAAGACTTGGGATGTCTAGAATGACCTCCCGCCCTTCTCATAATTCTCTCTTCAAATATTACATATCCATAATTCTCTGCTATCTAACCGGGCTCAGATCTTATCGCTTTCTAACTACAATCGATTCACTCCAGAGTTTGTTTCAATCGAGCAGAGACCACGTCATTCCAGCGATCTCGGAGTGATTGTTTTGGTGCGGATCCGAGCGTGATTGGTGGTTTCACATATGTCAAACGAACCGCGCTAACTGGGCAAATGAGACAGGTTCCGAAACGAAAGCACCCTTAGTTACAACTTACGCACTACTAAATATTTCTGTGTCGCACCACTGAACTTTAAACGACAGCCTGTATAACGGTAGAAAAGAGATGATGGCGAGATCAGTTTACTTTGAGGAGCTCGCGATGATAATGAAGAATGATTTCCCTCTACTGACAGCATTATTTTAATCCCAAATGTCGCATTGTTTTTGCTTTGTGTTTTCTGTTATTTGTATCCATCAATTACAGCGAGAATTTCTTCATGACTGAGTTCCTCTCCATCTGGGCCATCTGGATTGGCCAATACTACGACAACGATTCCACTGTCCATCGCGATGTTTCACATTAGACATCATACGATGCCAAATTGGTCAACATCGCCCAACCCTGAACTCTATACAGCTCTCCTGGTCTAAGCCTAACTGTTCAGATACTGTATTTGATTCTTTATTTGTCAGGTTTTTGTCCTCAAAAGTCTTCTGTGTTTAGCACTAGTTTCTTCCACATCTCCTTCAAAGCCTTCTGTTGTATTCTGATGTGATTTTTTTTTAAAACTAATTTCTGTGAAATGAATTCAGCACAGTGAGATGGAGCTATGATGCACACAAAACATGCCGGAACTACTTTAGCTGTGGGTTTAATTGTAAATAACTGCACACCTTAGAATGCTCCTCAACCAGAATTAAGTATTAAGCAGCCCTGCAGTTTAACATAAATAAATCAACAATAACCATTGAAGAATGCCTATTTGTATGTGCAACAGTTCTGAAATCAAAGCCTATTTGCATATGATTTAAGATTATGACTCTAAATGGATTCATCCATCCTTTGTTCTGTAAAATGACCATTATATTGCATTTAGGCAAAAAAATCATGTATTTATACCCTGTCTGACATTTGCATTAGTGTGATTATGAGGCAAAAGATGGATATTGAACTTGTATAATCAAATGCACATGTAATGAATGCAAAAGATAAGCTTGTTTAGGTGTTTTCAGGCGTCTTTAGCTGCATTCCTAAAGGCTTTAGTGATTTGTCATGTTTAGATTCCCCTTCCTTTTATAGCAAACCCTATGACAAAGGATGTATAGGCTACAGATCTTCACATAGACAGCGAGCGATTCGATTCAGATTCTGCGAAAAGGGCAGCTTGTGACATTTGAACTCATGCTTTGTCTTATAGTAGAATAAATGGCAGCAGTTTGACAAATGACATCTGGATGAGGCTTTGGTCTGGATTGGTTTTCCCGTAATGCAGCCATTGTTGTTTGTGTGTGAGCAGCTGGATTAAAAGTGTTCAGCATGACGTGGTGAATGTTTTCATCACTGATGAATCAGGATATAATCAGTGAAGCAGGTTTCTCGTCATCCTTTTATTGTCTATATCATTAAAAAGATGTTCACGCATTCGTTTTCCTTCAGCTTAGTCTCTTTAGTCATCAGGGGTCGCCACAGCGGAAGGAACCGCCAACTATTCCAGGATATGTTTTACACAGTGGATGCTCTTTCAGCTTCAAACCTGTATTGGGAAGCATCCACGCCAACACAGGGGGGAACATGCAAACTCCACACAGAAACAGCAACTCACCCAGCCGGGACTCAAACCAGCGACCTTCTTGCTGTGAGGCCACTGTGCCGCCCTAAAAAGATGTTTTAATAGTTAAATGCTTTCATGATTCAGCATTAAACTTATTCAATTTTCATTTAATTAACCAGATTTGCACTCTAAAATATGCTGGAGGTTTTAAACCTTTAACATTGGGTCAAATATGGACAAATCCAACCGTTGCATTAAACAAAGTGTAATTTAAAATTAAATGTCACAACTCAATGTTTAGTTTGTCAGTTTTTTACCTAATATTGTGTTAAAACAACCCAGCATTTTTTAGAGTGGTACAATATATATATATATATATATATATATATATATATATATATATATATTCTTTTTTTTACTGCTCAAACAATCATGTCACAGTTTCCACAAAAATATAGAAAGACGCTTTCAACATTGATGATAATCAGAAATGTTTCCTAATCATTGATTAATCATATTAAAATAATGTTGTTGAATTATGAATTATTCTTAGTTTTTTTCACATACACTGAAAAAGAAACTCACCCTGATTTTATTTATGGAAGTTAATAAAAGTAAAGTAAAAATAAAGCAAAATAAAATAATAATATTATTAATAATGATAATATAAAAATAATAGATAATAAAAAACAATTCTGAAAAATTTTCTTTTTTAAAAAAAATTTAAAGTATTTTTATTGAACATATTAGATATGAAACATACAGTACAATTTCTTTTTTTTTTTAATTTTTTTTACACAACAAACAAAACCTGTTTCACACATATACATTTAGGTTCTATAAAAATATATAAATAATAAGATAAAATACAAAAAAAAATAATGCTAAGTTTAACATAGTTTACTCTCATAAGTTTAGAAAAGAAAAAAAATATTAAATTGGAAAAAATTAAATAAATAATAATAAAAAAAGAAAAAAAGTAAAGGTTCTACTTCTCTAACATGACTGAGGGGTCCATCTTCTTTGTGTGATCTAGAACAGGTTGCCAGATGAAAAAAAAACATATCAGTACGGCCTCTTACAGTACATTGTATTTTTACTAAGGTCAGGTGGTGCAGGAGTTCCATAAGCCATTGCTTAAAGGTTGGAGGAAGTTTACCCAAATTTACATGTGATTTTTCTAATTTTATTTGTTATAAATATGCAACAATTTCAAAAATTCTTTTTCCACATTGTCATTATGGGGGATTGTGTGGAAAATTGAGGAAATAAATTAATTGAATCCAATTTGGAATAAGGCTGTAACATAAACAAATGTGGAAAAAGTGAAGCGCTATCAATACTTTGTCGCGCTTTACATCACGCTGCTTTGTTTACTGCAGTAAGCACTGCAACACCATTATTTCTACAATTATAGCCACCAACCTGCTGAATTAGCTAGTTTTAATAGATTTGTATTCAGTATAATGTTTTAGTTTTGGATTCATTTCTTACATTAACATTTGGTAAATATACTGTGAGTTCAAATCTTGCCAGTGTTTCCGGTTGAAAAGTGTTTATAAAGTCTGTGCTTGTTAATGTGTAATGGCTTTTCTATCAGGATATGATGCAAGAAAGTCCAGTTACAATAATGACTGGTGGTGTCTCGTTCACATATCGGTGTTTATCAATCCCAGTTTGCCCCAATAGCTGTAAAACACATCTGCTTCATATCTGTCAGCAACTATTTCACAGTCAAACTTTACTGCCGTTATAAAAGCACTGAGGTCAGTCATAGATTGTAGACTTTGTAGCCTGCAGCTTTAATATGGCTCTTAAATGGACCACAGTGCTGTTTATTTATCGTATATTTATATTATAATGTGTCCTGTTTTTGGCGCATTAGTCTGAAATGAGATTGCATTAGTTTGAACGATGTCTCTCGGATGTCAATCTACTTTTCTGCATTTCCTCACTGATCGTCTTGTTTTGACAAGAAAAACTCTGTAGTGTTTCCAGGATCTGCTGTTCATAGAGGTCATCTGCTGTTCATATCTACATGACTGTAATTAGACTTCATTAGGAATTATGGGATACTCCTGGCACTGCTGTATGTTCTGGATAGTATGCTATTTATACTGTTCCAACAGGCAAATTGGTCTACATATGTGTTACAAGTATAGTAGAAGTGCTGAAATGATTTGCTGTCACACAAATTATATTATATTACTGTATATTATATTATATTGTATATTATATTATATTATATTATATTATATTATATTATATTATTATTATATTATATTATTATTATATTATATTATTTTTATTGTATATTATATTACTGTATATTATATTGTATTTTGTATTATATTATATTATATTATATTATATTATATTATATTATATTATATTATTATTATATTATATTATTTTTATTGTATATTATATTTAATTATATTATATTATATGGTATTGTATTGTATTTTATTATATTTTTCATTATATTTAATTATATTATATTATAATATATTATATTATATTATATTATATTATATTATATTATATTTAATTATTATATTATATTATATTATATTATATTTATATTATATTTAATTTTATTTGTTTTTAATTATATTATATTCAATTATATTATATTTAATCATTATATTGTATTATATTGTATTGTATTATGTTATATTATATTTATTTATTCTATTGTATTATTTTATATTATATTGTGTTATATTATATTTTATTGTATTGTATTCAATATAGTATAGATAAATAAATGTATACAAATTATAAATAATTAATTTAAAATTAATACATTAAAAATGAGGTAAAATATGATAGAGATAATAAAACAAACAAATAAATATAAATTAATAAATGTAATTTATCCAATATAATTATTAATGATGCAAAAATATTATATTTTATTATTATCTTATCTTATATTTTTATTGTATTATTTAATATAATATAGATACAAATAAATTTAACAAATTATAAATAATTAATTTAAATTAATACATTAAAAATTGCGTAAATATGATAGAGACATTAAAACAAACAAATGAATAAACATAATTGATCCAATATAATTATTAATGATGCAAAAATATTATATTATATTATATTATATTATATTATATTATATTATATTATATTATATTATATTATATTATATTATATTAAACTATTTAATATAATATAGAGATGTTTTCCTTTATCTTGTGGTGCTTTTTTCGAAAAAAAAAAAAAATGAAAGGGAATAAAAAAGCGAAGTAATTAAAAATAGGGAAAAACTAAATAAATTAATTAATTAACTAATACAATTAAAACAACTAGGTTAAAAATGTAATAAAGTTAAATTGTTAAAGTTTTCATCTATTTTGTTAAATGGATGAAATTTATTTATGATCATTAATAAAAAAAATAAATAAATAAATATTAAAATATAATATAATAAACTCTAAGAAAAAAAGGTACAAAATTGTACCTTTTAGGGTACAAATGGCCCGTCACTGGGGTGGTACCCTTAAGGGTACAAATTTGTACCTCTATTTAAAGGTACAAAATTGTACCTTCTACATTTGTACCCTTTAAGGGACAATTTTGTACCCTAGACACTGAAGGTACAAAAATGTACCTTTTTATATTATATAGTATTTTCAGGGTACTGACCCAGGCATTTTGATCCTTTGGTGACAGAATGCACAAATAAATAAATAAAATATTTTGGTTCACAGATGTCCATTTTTATTTATTAATGTAGAAATATTTCATTACAACTCACAACTGAATGTGTCAAGAAATAAAATTACACAGCAAGTATAAAGCAGACATGTAAAACAGTAAAAAGAACAATTTAGATAACAAATAAAAACTAAATAATCTACACTTAATACAAAGACCACAAGAATACTGTATAAGATTTATAAACACATTACACAGGCTACATCAAGTACTGCACTTTATAAAGTCCAAAGTATTTGTCTTTAGTCAGAATACTCGGTCATAATAAATAATTTGTCATCAACATTTTCTCTGAATTTCAGAATGAAGGCAAAGTTTCTCTATAAATTGCTTCAACAGTGCAGAAAACCAAATACATCAGTAGCCTCTTCCTCAACATCAGTAGATTACTCCTCATCATCCTCAAGTGGAGTTGTAATTTGTTGTAACACAATATGTGTTTTTGTTTTTGATAAACATGACATGTAAAGCACTCATATCTGGAAAATGTTCTTTGATAGTCATTATGACCACAAGTTATTTAAAAATTTGCTTTATGCATGAATGAGAGCAGTGTGCTGGATTAACTTGATGATTGTGATTATCCCAAGAGCATGTAGAGAAACAAAAACCAAGGTTGATCCCTCTGGTAACTGGAGTAGATCGAGGCTTGTCACCGTCCACACTTCATTTAAAACATTCCACTGCAGAAACATCAAGGTGTTCTTCTAATAAGATGGACATGTCAAAAATGTATATTCGTCCACATCATCAGCTCGGCCAATCGCAACCCCATCAACTCTGAAGACTGCCGGAACTCGTCTTGTTAACACAGTTGTCCAGTCGGTGGCCTTCTCCTGTACTTGAACTGTTGGATGTGGTGAAGGTGGTTCACTGTAAATGACAAAGCAATAATTACATTAATATCAGTCAATCTATCACTGATGAAGAGAAAATCAACATGCATAGAAAGTAAAATAATTAATATTCACTGATTAAAAAAAATATATATCACAGATTAAAAGACTAATATAAATTTCATTCATTCATTCAATTTCTTTTCGGCTTAGTCCCTTTATTAATCTGGGGTTGCCACAGTGGAATGAACCACCAACTTATCCAGCATATGTTTTATGCAGCAGATGCCCTTCTAGCTGCAACCCAGTATTACGAAACATCCAGACACACTTATTCACACACACATTTATACACTACAGACAAATAAGCTTACCAAATTCAGCTATAGCGCATGTCTTTGGACTTGTGGGGAAACCGGAGCACTTGGAGGAAACCTTCACGAACACTGGAAGAATATGCAAACTCCTCACACAAATGCCAACTGACCCAGCCGAGGCTCGAACCAGCGACCTTCTTGCTGTAAGGTGACAGCCCTACCCACTGCGTCATCCTAATATAAAGAATATCAAGCATTATAAAATGCATTTATCACAGCATATACTGAACAGAAAACAACATACGCACCTGAGCACAACGAAATGTTGAAGTGTCTCGCTTAACAAGGCTGGCAACATGAGAAGTTCTGCTGTAAAATCAATTCCTGGAACATAAGATGTGGCATACAAACAAATATGAATGAATCCATCCAAAGCTAGAATTTAATAATATTAATCAAGTGGAGAAAGTTTAGAAAGAGTACCTTAGAGTCAGGTCCATAGCATTCTTCAGTGGATCTCTCATCTTTCGATGAAAACCTAGAAAATAATTTTAAACACGTGGGTGTACATTTATTGTTGTTTGTAAGTAAAAACCTACAAATTTAAAATAGTATGTAAGCCATTAAAACCATGGTATAGATAATGAGACATACTTACATCTTGTAACTGAGCCATGCTTTCATATGACATGCCTTCATTGGTCTGATGCTGTTAGGCTGCATTCTGTGGTTCAATCTTGTCCTGAAAGACAATTGGAAACTTAAAAAACTTCTGGAAAGCAATAAGATAAAGCAATAACTATTTATTTTGAGATATTAATAAAATAGGTAAAATAGCTCAAGGTATCAGTTTCAGAACAGATGAGACAAATTATTACATTAAAGAACAAAGTATAACTTAAAACGTCGATTTATACAACGTGGTATGTTAATAATAATTCTACATTAACATAAGTATAACGTTAAACAATAGTAAAGCACCAACAATTCTGGACATGAGAGTTTGTGGACACTCCTCAACATTAATGTAACTTAGACACTGAAACGAAGATATGTAACAAGCATACACACGCCACGTTTGTAACTAGCCACGTTTACATAATCAGTCGCTTTACCGGTGACAAAATTGTGATTTTTCTTCACAAAATGGCGGTGTTAACTTATATAACCGTCTAAAATTACATTTCAGCGGTCAACCGTGGCTAGAAAAATGGCCTCAAAAAATAAAACATTATCGATAATTACAAATTCCAGTATTAATAACAAAAGGTTTTATATCAAGGTATATGAAGACTTTAGTCGCGCGAGCTCCGGGCCACACCGCACATTACTCACGGCCCGAATCCGGTGCACGGATACGGCAGCGTCGGCTCGCTTCTGCCGCCGCAACTGGCCCGAGTGTATTTTGCTATTTGGGTTGCGATTATATTCCGCCGTGGCAACACTTATTAATAAAGCAGTAACGTAACGTAAGATATAAGGCGCGAATACGTAACGTAGGCGATGAAGGGAACTTTTACACCGAGAAAACTAACAGCATATAGTACTCACCGTCTATAACGTTATGTCCCTCGGTGACTTCGATATGACATTGTATTAACTTCTTTAATAAGCTGCAGACATCTTAGCAAACTCCATCCTGCAGGCCAGCCCGGAGCACTTAAAGCGGGGGAAAGCCGAGACCCGAGAGTCAGACAAAATCAACAGAACACGGCTTCACATGTAAAAATGAGACTGAAAATATATCTTTAATACATTCTTACCTGAAAAGTGTGGACTCCAAAATAGACTTTTCTTTGAAGAGCGTGCGAAGTTCTGTGTAAACAGCCAGCATACTCGACGGACCGCCACATTAACAAACACTACTATAACGTCTCAACAAGCCAAATTCTTAAAGAGACAGCAACATCACCACCTGTATGAAGATGCTGTCACTCTGCATGGTTCTTATTCTACATCCCATAAACTATAGGGTCTTAAACAGTAAGCAAAGACCAGTATTTACGTTTTTAATGATTAAAATTACATTCAATTATAAATTAAATTATTAACATTTTTGAGAAAAAATGTAATTTAAATACATGAAAAAAAATTTCATTATTAAAATATTTAATTCAATCAATTTATTTATTTATTATATTTTTAAATTATGTATTTTAGTATTAATGTTTAGTATTAATACATTTAAATTAGTGTTATATAGTGTCTTGATCTTATCATGAGCTGAGGGTACAATTTTGTTCCTATAGAGAAACAAAATATATAATTGTACCTTTAAAGGTGCCAAATTGGTCCTTTACGGTACAATTTTGTATCCAAATGTGCTATAAAAGGTACAAAAATGTACCTTTCAAACCTAAATCTGGACATTTGTACCTTTATAGCCCATTTGGGTACAAAATTGTACCCTAAGGACCAATATGGCACCTTTAAAGGTACAATTATATATTTTGTTCCCTCTAGGAACAAAATTGTACCTTCACTGTACCTTTTTTTCTGAGAGTGTATAATATAATATAATATAATATAATATAATATAATATAATATAATATAATATACACTATATTAAATAGTTTGCAATAAGAATAAATATGCTTCTTGATTGTGGGATGGCAAATCATTTTAGCACTTCTAACACTGTTAATTATTTATTTTCTTTTTCTCTGCTTTGCCTATGTCATATGTGGACAAAGTATGTAAAACTGAATCATTGTCTTTCTGAATTTGTGTCTTCAATAAAACTTATTTGACAAAGTAAATAGAAACAACAAAAATTATACAATACAATAAAAATTAGGTTAAAATATGATAAAGCACAAAAACAAACAAATAAATATGAATTTAATTAAATTGAGCCAATTATAATTATTAAAAAAATATGAAAAAATAAATGATAATAGATTTGTGGCGAAACATGACTTTTTTTGCTTTTTGGCTGTGAAAATACACACAAATCTTGTCTGTTTTTAATCAAAAACCACTGGACTTACAAAATCCTATAGGGAATGTCTAATGATATTTCTAAATTTAATATCTAAATGGATTATTTTTGTTAATTTTTTTAAATGTTAGTTTTTTTCCGCTTTACCTTTTTAAAAAAAACACTTAAAATGGAAATAAATAAGCAAACCAACTCTTAATCTTGTGTACTTGTGCTAATTTTTTATTCA
This sequence comes from Danio rerio, assembly GCF_049306965.1. Taxonomy (NCBI): domain Eukaryota; kingdom Metazoa; phylum Chordata; class Actinopteri; order Cypriniformes; family Danionidae; genus Danio; species Danio rerio. Next base: position 45,811,238 of record NC_133186.1, on the reverse strand, counting down.
CACGTGTACATCCATCTGTTTTGATGAGTTTCTACTGGGTGCCAGATGAAGAAGGTTGACTGGACTTTGTTTTACTCTCTTGTAAAAATGCTGATGATGTTTATTTAGCTGTCTTAACTCTACATCATTATATGGCTGGTTGCAATTCATTATGGACATTTAGCATCATTTCCCCAGCTGTCCATAAGCCATTAGATCCAATTCAATCATTCTGCTCACTTCCTGTGGATTTTGGTAGTGACTAGTGCGCAGACTAGTGGTGAATATTTGCAATTGATAACAGAGACCTAAATAGTGTTGACATTTCATTTTAATAAATGTTAGCAAACACACACCATGAGGTTTAATGACAGTGAGTCTGTGCTTATTGTAAGCAATGGAATGTACATGAAGAGTATCAAAGACGTTCATGAACAGCTGCCCTGGTGAATTCCTGTGAAACATTGTCTTCGTCTGTCAGCTCATGTCGTGTCTTCAGGTTTATTGGCAGTAAAGGTCATAATTCATTCGGGCAGCCAGTTTAGTTCCAGCTAGTTTGCTGTGGTAGAGCTCATCCATCTGTTTACTCTGAGCCTCAGAGAAATGATTCTTCCAGTCGCCCACCTCCCCTGTTCAAGACAAAACACAAAACAAAAAAATATATGACTAAATCACAAAAGAAATCCTTTTATCTTAAGTGACGCCATGCAAACAAGATGAAAATAAGTGATTGGTTGTTTGATTGATTGATTGACAGCTGGAGGGATTGACAGCTTGAGTGATTAACAGTGTCCGTGATTGACAGCTGGAGTGATTGACAGTTGCAGTGATTGACAGCTGGAGTAATTGACAGCTTCAGTGATCGACAGCGGGAGTGATTGACAGTGTCAGTGATTGACAGCTGCAGTGATTGACAGCTGGAGTGATTAACAGTGTCAGTGATTGACATCTGGAGTGATTGACAGTTGCAGTGACTGACAGCTTGAGTGATTGACAGTGTCAGTGATTGACAGCTGGAGTGATTGACAGTGTCAGTGATTGACAGCTGCAGTGATTGACAGTTTGAGTGATTGACAGCTGGAGTGATTGACAGCTGCAGTGATTGACAGCTTGAGTGATTGACAGACGCAGTGATTGACATCTGGAGTGATTGACAGCTTGAGTGATTGACAGACGCAGTGATTGACAGCTTGAGTGATTGACAGACGCAGTGATTGACATCTGGAGTGATTGACAGCTGGAGTGATTGACAGCTTAAGTGATTGACAGTCGCAGTGACTGACATCTGGAGTTATTGACAGCTCGAGCGATTGACAGCTTGTGTGGTTGACAGCTGCAGTGATTGACAGCTGGAGTGATTGACAGCTTGAGTGATTGACAGCTGGAGTGATTGACAGCTGCAGTGATTGACAGCTTGAGTGATTGACAGACGCAGTGATTGACATCTGGAGTGATTGACAGCTTGAGTGATTGACAGACGCAGTGATTGACATCTGGAGTGATTGACAGCTGGAGTGATTGACAGCTGCAGTGATTGACAGCTGTAGTGATTGACAGCTTAAGTGATTGACAGTCGCAGTGACTGACATCTGGAGTTATTGACAGCTCGAGCGATTGACAGCTTGTGTGGTTGACAGCTGCAGTGATTGACAGCTGGAGTGATTGACAGCTTGAGTGATTGACAGCTGGAGTGATTGACAGCTGGAGTGATTGCCAGCTGGAGTGATTGACCGCTTAAGTGATTGACAGCTGTAGTGATTGACAGCTGGAGTGATTGACAGCTGGAGTGATTGACAGCTGGAGTGATTGACAGCTGGAGTGATTGACAGCTTGTGCGTAACGTTTACATCATGAAGGGATCTTTTACCTTTTCTGAAAAAAATGCTACCAAAGTTGCCGTGGGATTTCTGCGAGTTCTCCACCATAGCGCTGAATGTGCTCTGTCCAGCGATGCTGCTGACCTGCTCATCTGTCAGAGGAAGACTGAAGAACTCCGAGATCTTCTTCACTCCTTCTGGAAGATTCTGGAGGAGCAGCAGAAAGAACGTTTAAGACTCAGAGAAGCACATGCAGCACTGCAGTTTTAAAAGACACGCTGTAAAGAAAATCTGTAAAAGCTATGGTAAAAAAAAAAAAATACCATGAATATTAGTGTTGAAGACTTAAAAGTAATGTAAGTGTTTTATGCTAATATACCACATTACATTAATTTATAGTGTTGTACATCAGTGTTTTGGTCACACTTTATTATAATGGTCTGTTTGTTGAATTTAAGCTACATTGCATCTACATGCCAACTAATTCTCGTTAGATTATAAGTAGACTGTTAGGTTGGGGTTAGTGTTAGTGTAAGTTGACATGTACCTGCAAAGTTTTTTATAGTCAGTTAAATCAGTGTTTCTCAACTGGTGGGTCGCGACCCAAAAGTGGGTCACAGGAACATTTTCAGTGGGTCGCGGAGTGTGTGGTCAAAAAAAACAACAACAAAAGTTTAATTTTTTTTTACTTATTTCAAAATAAAAGTCCGGTATAAGCAAAATGTGCGCGACAACCCTACCGTTTGACTTGTGAAATTTAATTTAATTATAGCAACAAATCTGTCGGAGAGCAAGTACGATCCCGAATATGTAAAGTATGGATTTACATATATTGATGACAAAAAAGACTTAAAGCCTCAGTGTCATATGTAGTGAGGTGCTCTCATAAGAGAGCATGAAACCTAAATTAAAACGGCATTTAGAAACCAGACATGTTTTATTAGCAGTTCAGTTTAGTTCAAGGTAACTGAACATTTCCTTACCCTAGCCACTGTTTACAGTATTTGTCGTTTTTACTTTGTAATATTTCTATAATTTGATCCATTTTTTTTTAAATGACAGCAATAAAATATTGTTTATTTGTAAGTCTCTGTGAATGTCTTATGATTTATCTGTCACTACTTGTGTATGATAACAAATAAATAACAGCTAATTATAATTCCTAAAATTGTATTATAGTTCCTAAAAATTTGGGTCACGGCTTGATGACCATGTAAAAATGTGGGTCCCATCAACAGTTGAGAACACCTGAGTTAAATGTCTGTTCAAGGAGCAGTATCAGCGGATATTAAGCAGACAGTGTGCTAATACTCAGGTTGACCATCAAAATAAAGTGTTACCGTGTTTTGAAGTATTAACATCTACACATTGCACTTTTGACAAAACCACAATTATATGCATGTGGTGATGACATGAGCCATGTAATAAACTAAAGCTCATATCAAACAAGTAGAAAGACACTGATTATATAGAAGAGGCTCTGTGCCATTCACACAACACAAAAACATCATGGTCAAATATGGAAATATACATTTATATCTAGAACAGGGGTGTCAAACTCAATTCCTGGAGGGCCGAAGCCCTGCACAGTTTAGTTCCAACCCTGCTCCAACACACTTACCTATAGGTTTGACACCTGTGATCTAGAACAATAATCTATATATATTCATTCATTCATTTTCTTTTTGGCCTAGTCACTTTATTAATCTGGGGTCGCCACAGCAGAATGAACCGCCAACTTATCCAGCATATGTTTTACGCCGCGGATGTCCAGCTGCAACCCATCACTGGGAAACACCCATACACTCTCATTCACACTCATACACTAGACATTTTTAGCTTACCTAATTCACCTGTACCACATGTCTTTGAACTTGTGGGGGAAACCAGAGCACCCGGAGGAAACCCAGGCTGACATGGGGAGAACATGCAAAAACTCCACACAGAAATGCCAACTGACCCAGCCGAGGCTCAAACCAGCGACCTTCTTGCTGTGAGGCGACAGCTCTACCTACTGCGCCACCACGTCGCCCTAATCTATATATAACTAGGGTATGAGAGACACTAAAACCTCTTGTTTCAGCACTGGCTTTGCCAAAGTGGTGCAGATGTGATGGGCAGGGTCCACATGTTATGGGCAGGGTCCCAACGACTGTGTCTTAGTCTTTGTGGATCCATTCAGACCAAAGGAACTCGTTTGTTGATCAACTTGTGTGGTCAGTGGCTCACCTATCTACTTCGTTTGCATGCATTGTTAGCCATCTCCACCTTTAGTCACAGCCTCTCCTAAAAACATTATAATAGACAGGACAACTCTGTCCCAAATTAGACTTGTTTTAGACTTCTGTTAGTCGTGTAGATTTCTTAAAGATGCTGTTTGACTGCAGAACAACCAACACATCTCAAAGAATTCTGCTTGAAGCGGGTCTCCTGGACTGGGTTCTCATATTTCCAACACACATGCCAATAAAGTAATGCAGTAAACATTATTTGTCTAAGTGAAGTTTATTTATAAACTAATTTCGAGAGGATCACGTGCTTATGATTGATCACAGCTGGTCCTGGCTTAGGCCAATTCATGATTGACCAATCAGACTATTCTTAAGTCACCATAAATACCCTAAGTTCCATAAAACAGCCATCTTCGTCTTGAAGTATCCCCCCTTCCACCCCTACTCCTCCTCCTTTCCTAGATGGGCGGCATGGCGGCACAGTGGTTAGCACTGTCGCCTCACAGCAAGAGGATCACTGGTTCTACCCTTACCAGGCCAGTCATCTTTTCTGTGCGGAGTTTACATGTTCTCCTCTTGCTCAAGTGAGTTTTCCCTGGGTCTCCTCCCACCATCCAAAAACATGCAACTTAAGTTAATTGACTAATCCAAATCGGCACCATAGATGTGCTTCTAGTATGTAGATATCTCTTCATAACAATCCCTAATTGTTCATTATCTCAAAACAGCAGGGGAGTTCATGAGAACTACCTGAGCTTAAACTCCTCTCTCGACCTGCAAACGGGAGGGAGCCCCGGGCTCGAGGATCTTATGAGGCTGTCTTCCGGCACAACATGCTAAACACACTTTATAATCAATCATCAGCTAAATGTGAACTGCTTAAAGGGTTCTTTGTTGATGTAGATGGTTCTTTGAAGAACCTTTAACAGCCATGGAATCTTTTCAACTCATAAAAGGCCCTAAATATACTATACAATGGTTCTTTATGTGGTACTGATGAGGAAAAAAAGGAGACTTTAAAAATGTCAACAAAAAAAAAACATCGAAAATGAATTGTCATGCAGGGAATTTTGGGAAGGCCAATGTACTGCATGCAGTGTTTCCTATAGGATTTTTTTCAGCTATGGTGGCAGACTCATTTTTACACACATCTACATGTGGTTTTATTTCATTGACAAATGTCATGGGCGCAGTATTGGCCGGCAGCTAGCTCTCTGCAACTCTCACATGGTCGCCCACTGAAGCTAAGCAGAGCTGCACCCGGTCAGTACCTGGATGGGAAACTAAATGGGAAAGCTAGGTTGCTTCCGGAAGTAGTGTTAGTGAGGCCAGCAGGGGGCGCCCAACCTGCGGTCTGTGTGGGTCCTAATGCCCCAGTATAGTGACAGGTAATCTATACTGCTCAGTGAGCGCCATCTTTCGGATGAGACGTTAAACTGAGGTCTTGACTCTCTGTGGTCGTTAAAAAGGATGTCCTTCGAAAAGAGTAGGGGTTTAACCCCGGCATCCTGGCCAAATCTGCCCACTGGCTTCTGTCCATCATGGCCTCCTAACCATCCCTATATTCCAATTGGCTTCATCACTGTCTCCTCTCCACCAATCAGCTGGTGTGTGGTGTGCGGTCTGGCGCAAAATGGTTGCCAACGCGTCATCCAGGTGGATGCTGCACACTGGTGGTGGATGAGGAGATCCCCCCCCCATTGTGTAAAGCGCTTTGAGTTCCCAGAAAAGCGCTATATAAATGTAAGGAATTATTATTATTATTATTAGTATTATTATTATTAGTATTAAGTCGAGATCTAAAGAAGCACTTTAGCAGCATCTAGACCAGCAGCCTGTAAGTACATTTAAGATTTGTTTCAGTTGTTGTGTATGGTTTGAGGACTTGTTTAACACTTCCCTTCTTAGACTTTACAGACCTGAAACTTGCCTTTAGTACTTATTCATTGTTGCTCTTAGTTGTGTAAATTGCTTCCTTGTCCTCATTTGTAAGTCGCTTTGGATAAAAGCGTCTGCTAAATGACTAAATGTAAATGTAAATGTAAATGAGATTGCATTCATGTAATAGCCTACAAGCATGTCAATCTCTGCTTGAGCACCGATTTCCTCTGTTCGTGCACAAAACCGCTTGCGCACCCTCAAATATACGCTGCTCAAATGCAGATTTACTTGCGCGCCCTCAAATAAACGCTGTTGAAGTGTGATTTTGTGCATTTATGTACCGAGTATGTCTCCAATATTTATTAGATTTGCTAGGAATATTTATGAATGTCTCCGATAGACTTGGGGAGCGGACCGCGGCATCAATGCATCCTGAAGTAAAGTGAAACGGCTGTAAACTCCAGCAAGATAAATATCTATAATAAAGTATAATTATGGAAACTGTGTTTATCATAACTGAATGCTATGCCATGTTTGCTGGTCTCTCGCATCACGCACCTGTCAGTCAGCCTGTCAGTCAGAACGTCACCTTAAAAGGTTAACCAGAACACACAGCACTACTACGGTCACAGAAAAGTTTGCGCTGTTATTATTCACTTACCTTTAAATACGTTTTCGGTGCGATTTTTAACCCGATATTTAAAAAACGACCAAATATTTTGAATAAGAAGCTGTTATGTAGCCGTGGCGGGATGGATTTTGGTGTGGCGCCCCGCCACAGAAGAAGGAATGTAGCGGAAACCATGGTGTGGTTATTCAGCGTGTATATTATTGAAACTTACTGTTACCTAGGCTACAGATTTTTATTATAGCATTTAAACATTTGTTTACAGTTGAAATCAGACAATTTTATGATCCGCATGAAGCATTTGTTGATTAGTTTAATACACTTATTGTGAAAAAGTCCTTATAATCTTTCATAAATATCTGCTTGCACAAATACTTATTGATGACTTGTAAGACTAATGACTTTACAAGCATTTACCTGTTTGAGATCCTCATACATCACGATCATCACATTCGGGTCGTCTATCCGTTTCTCCCAGGCGAGAGCGTGATCAAAGTAAGAGCCCCAACTAACTGAGAAACAGACATGCATAACCATTATCTTAATATGTTCATCAAAATAATATTTATCTGTCACGGCTCATAGTCATGTTTTCCTCACCATCACCAGTCATGAAGTCAGAGAAGAACTTGTCCCAGGACTCAGCGTTGGGCAGAACTGGGTTTTTGTTCATGAAATGGTAATATGAGACCACTGTGTCTTTCGGGTTTCTGAACACCACAAGAATCTGAGGAGATGGGGGAAATTAGAGAATTTGAGTTGTATTATATCGTCACCTTGGAATTATAAGGTTCTATCTAAGTTCTGAATGATTTTGAGATATTGAGCTTTAAAGTTTCTGCAATCCATATAGCAAACAATATGTGTGTAACAGTTCTCTTTCATACATTAACATCCCAGGTAGCAAATAATTCTGGCCCAGATTTGGCATAAAGCTGGCACAGCAGGCATTCGTCCGGCACTGGCATGCAGCATGTGAACCTAACTTGGCCCAGGTTTGGCTGAGGTGGCACCATCTTACAGGCGGCACTCAAGACTTGGGCCAGATATCAAATGTAGAATTTGGCCCAGATGTTTAAATGTATATGTGGGCCACGTGAGATTGGCCTATCTTGACCCACTCCTAAAATCCTGGTCTATGTTTGCCTCTTGTATGGAAGCCGGACTTGGTCCAGTCATGTACCGTAATTCACTGCGGCATGTGGGCCAAGCAAATGCTGATGGTGTGGGCAAGATCTGGGCCAGAGAAATTTTGCTATGGGGGATGATAGAGGCCCTAAGGGTTCTCTAAATGCAAATGATTCTCTTACATTTCCAAATTGGAGTAAATAAACCACGGTAAATGCAGATAGAACCTTCTTATTCTGAAAAGTCATTTTCCACTTGGAATAATAAGGTTCTATCTGGCAGATCATTCGTTGAAGCATTACTTTTCAGAAAATACAATCAAAAAAATATATAGTTGTGCTGTAACAATATGTTGATACTTGAGAAAATTACATTTGTGCTTTCTATAACATTTATTTCATGTTGTAGGATGAATATGTTTACTTGTTCAAACTTAACATACAAAGCTGTGTTAAATATTTTATGCAGTGCAGATGTTAATTTTATGTAATGAATATGGTCATAATTATTAAACTTTATGCTTTATATGAATTATTAAATTATATTTACTGAATTTTATGCTATATTTGTTGAATTATATGCTCCATGAATTAAATTAAGTATTTGCCCTTCAAGGCTTAATATTAAATTTAAAGACTTTAAAAGAAAACCGACAATGAGCAAATGAGTTTATAAACACTGAAAAGTGTTTCACTGACTTTATATACACAAATAAAAATATTTTACATTTTAATATATCATTTTTTGAAAAATATTTTGTTTCTATTTCAACAGTGTAAAATTTACCATTTAATCTAAATGTCAAAAAATGCTTCTAAGTCATCTCATCTCAATTTGTGTGCTGTAGCGTTATTTAGCCGACTCTGATTTTGTGTGACTTTTGGATTTCTTTCTGGTCTTTCCTGCTGGCAATGGAGCAGTCCGGCAAAATGACAAAGAAAGCTGATCCTGATTGGTCCTCGTGCATGCATTAAAAATGCTGATTGGCTCACAGAAAGAACCTTATAGAGGCAAGCTAGAGTTCAACTTTATAGGTAAACCGTTTTTGTTTTTTAAATAAAAGTCTTAAAATGTAAAAAATGTATAAAAACACATCACATAATGTAAATAAGTTGTCATTTAATAAGAATATGTCTAACTCAATTTTGACAATAATGTCAGATAGAACCGTATAATTCTAAGGCGACACTATGTATTTTTTCAAAATTATATAACAAATGTGTAATGAATATATACAGTTGAAGTCAGAATTATTAGCCCCTTTGGATTTTTTTCCTTTTTTAAATATTTCCCAAATGATGTTTAACAGAGCAAGGAAATGTTCGCAATATGTCTGATAATATTTTTTTTCAGGAGAAAGTCTTATTTGTTTTATTTCGGCTAGAATAAAAGCAGTTTTTAATTTTTTAAACAGCATTTTATGGTCAATATTATTAGCCCCTTTAAGCTAGATTCATTTTCAATAGTCTACAAAACAAACCATCGTTATACAATAACTTGCCTAATTACCCTAACCTGCCCTAAGTGTCTTGAACAATATCTAGTCAAATATTATTTACTGTCATCATGGCAAAGATAAAATAAATCAGTTATTAGAGATGAGTTATTAAAACTATTATGATAATAAATGTGTTGAAGAAATCTGCTCTCCGTTAAACAGAAATTGGGGGAAAAAAATAAACAGGGAGGCTAACAATTCTGACTTTAACTGTATGTATGATGTGTTTAGTACTTGCAGATCTTGCTTGCTTTTAATGTAGTGTCACATGATTTGATCTCATGGATGTGACTCAAAGTTTAATCTCGTTGCTACTGACCTTTGGTTTCTTAGTAAAGAAAGTAGCAGGCATGTTGTTAGGGTGTAGATGAGTTCCCAGAAGCCTCGGTGAAGGCATTTGTGCCATTTCCTGTAAAACAAACAGTGTGGAACCGTAATATTACACGTGCAGGGATGTTTTTGTGTGTGTTCAGGGTAAATATTCCCAGATTGCTGGGTTGTTTGTGCTGTTTCTGACCTCTTGAACATTTGGAGGTAGAAACTCGACCAGAGGAGGCCTTTCAGGAGGCTTCTCATCTTTACCAGTGGAAGCGTTAATGATTTTACGCAGGACCGCCACCATCCAGTTAAACCCTGTTGGAAATCAGTCACAGAGACATTTAGGTTAATAAAGTAAGAGCAGCAAAATGAGGGAAGTGAGCCTTGTCAAGTATGGTTTTACCCATACTCAAAATTGGTCTAAAAAGTAAGAGCATACACACACAAACACACACAGAGCATACACAGTAAGCAGCTATTGCTTCCAGCACCCAGGGAGCAATTAGGAGTTATGTGCCTTGCTCAGGGGCACCTTAGCTGGGCATCGAAGCTGGAAAGAGTGCAGTTTGCTCCCTCCTTCCCTAATTTTGACTATCTTTCAGACAACGTTTTCATTACAAGTCCAACTTCCTAACCATAGATATTAAAACTAGATGTTGTCTACTGGAAGGAATGCGTCAATAGAGCCACCATTTTAGTACAGGGTAGCTCTCCTTCTAAATGAATGTGCGTTCAAGGTGCAGTGGAAGACTGGCTATACAGAGCCAGAGATATTCAGTTGAAGTTCGAATTATTTGCCCCCCTATGAATTATTTTTTTTCTTCTTTTTTAAATATTTCCCAAATGATGTTTAACAGAGCGAGGAAATTTTCACAGTATGTCTGATAATATTTTTTTCTTTTGGAGAAAGTCTTATTTATTTGATTTTGGCTAGAATAAAAGCAATTTTTAATTTTTTAAAAACCATTTTGGGGACAAAATTATTAGCCCCTTTAGGCATTTTTTTTTTTTGATAGTCTACAGAACAAACCACTGTTATACAATAACCTGCCTAATTCCCCTAACCTGCCTAGTTAACCTAATTAACCTAGTGAAGCCTTTAAATGTCACTTTAAGCTGTATAGAAGTGTCTTGAAGAATATCTAGTCTAATATTATTCACTGTCATCATGACAAAGATAAAATAAATCAGTTTAGTTTAAAACGCCGTGTAGTTTACGAAATTAATAAAATCCTGCTACTGCAGTAACCAATGCAACATTATTACTTCTGCAGTTCTATCGGCCCAACCTGCTGAATTAACTCGATTTAATAGATTTTTATTCCGCATATGAATAATGTTTTAGTTTTGTATTAATTTCTCATATTAATATTTAGTAAATATACTGCAAGTTAAAATCTCACTGGTGTTTCTGGTTAAAAAGTGGGGCGGACTGGCCATCTGGCAATTCTGGCAAATGCCAGAAGGGCCAGACCATTTTTTAAATGTGGGCCGGTGTGCTATTTTTTTTTTTTAATTTTTGTTATATGTATTGTTTTTACACGCAGGCAGCTTTTATCTCTTGCAAGATGTATGATGACGATGATGATGATAGTAATAATAATAATAAATGTTAAGCATTGGCCCAATCGGCAGCTTTTATCTCTTGCAAGATGTATGATGACGATGATGATGATAGTAATAATAATAATAAATGTTAAGCATTGGCCCAATCGGCAATGGCCGGCTGGTTTCGAAAGGGACCGACCCAATCAGAGGTTACATAGACGTAATCAAAATCTGGCAAGAATGTCAAGCAAACAGTAAGAGCAACACAAGCTAACTGTCAGAGATGGACCATAAAAAAAGGAAAGGCGAAAAATTGAAAAAGAAAGTTGCTCCAAAATCAGATGCTGCCAAATGCATGAAATTAACTGAAATAGTCTCGAAAGGGGGCAGCGCAGTGGGTAGCACTGTCGCCTCACAGCAAGAAGGTCGATGGTTTGAGTCTTGGCTGGGTCAGTTGGAGTTTCTGTGTGGAGTTCGCATGTTCGGGCTTCCTCTCAGTTTCCCTCACAAGTCCAAACACGTGCTATAGGTGAATTGGGTATCCGCTGTGTAAAACATATGCTGGAATAGTTGGCGGTTCATTCCGCTGTGGCGATTCCAGATTAATAAAAGGACTAAGCCGAAAAGATAATAAATGAATGCAATTATTGCATGTATAAATTTGTTATAAATGGGTTGTTTTTCTTCCACTCACATACATTAAATGTTTAAATATCTATTACATATGGTACTGCTTATATTATTTCACCATCTGTACACTAATATAAGTAGTGAATGTGCGTGTCTGTGGATGGGGCTGTGTGGGTGTGGTAATGTGGGCTAGTGTGGCTACAGTGCCAGGGCTAATTTTTAGTCCCAGTCCGCCCCTGAGTGGTTATAAGGTCTTAAAATGTATGGAAAGAATCTTTAAAAAGGTCTTAAAAGGTTGAATTGCACTCTGTGATTCATGTATTTACTCTGTTAAAAACACATTCTTGCATATATTCAGTCCAGTTCAGCAATTTACACAAGTGTTTGACTGTGAATGCACAGAATTGCGTCACTCTTTTGTGTCTAGTATTGCAGTGTGTGTTGACTGAGCATGACTTGACAAATACTGTGTAAGAATAGCATTAATGTCATGCATTACAAAGCATCAGATTTCAAGAGTCAGCTCATGGAAAACATTAGATTGAGATTTGCATTAAAGGCAGAATGTGTGACTTTCAGTTGCCATGCAGGAACGTTTACAAGAGACATGCTCTGACACAAGAACGTTACGCAACTAACTAACATGTAACCTGAGTCCACTGTCAGCAGTTACACACAGCCACGTCTCACACACTGCTTTACTCACCACATTTAGGATACGCAACCAGAATGAGATCATCCTTTCTGGCCTGCAGGTCTTTTAACTTGTCCAGGGTCTCTGGTGGACTGAGAACAGTCGAGTACAGGATCCCATCCCGCCTGTAGAGCTTGTCTTCATCCTTCATCTTCGCCGCTGTCTCCATTCTGGACTTCATTTGGCTCATGCTGGCTGGTTGATTGTAGTTCTGTGTGTTCAGATTTGCAGAAGAACACTCGCAAGAACAAACACACACACACACTGAGTATTTATGCTGTAGTTGAGGAAGGAGTGTGTTGTAGATCCGCCCTCTTTCACAGGCTCGCGTGAGAATTATCCATTTCCTGAGGGCCCCAGAGTCAACACACACACACACACACACACACACACACACACACATACACACACACACACACACACATTCTTTCTCTCTCTCTCTCTCTCTCTCTCTCTCACACACACACACACACGCAGCTAGTTTTCCTGAAAAGCTGGTTTTGGCAGAGGTGCAGGGTAGAGTTCATCTGTAGTCAGTTCATGGCGCTCAGCTTCTGCTCTGTTGAACTCAATATCCTCTTTACATTATAAGATCTCAGTCTAGTTTCATTCATTCATTTTCCTTCAGCTTAGTCCCTTTATTTATCATGGTTCACCACAGTGGAATGAACCGCCAACTATTCCAGCATATGTTTTATGCAGCTGCAACCCAGAACTGGGAAACACACTCATTCACACACACACTTATACATTATGGCCAATTTAGTTCATCAATTCCCCTATAGCGCATGTGTTTGGACTGTGGGGGAAACCGGAGAACCCGGAGGGAAACCCACACCAACACGGGGAGAACATGCAAACCCCAGAAATGCTAACTGACCCAGCCGAGGGTCGAACCAGAGACCTTCTTGCTGTGAGGTCACAGTGCTAACCACTGAGCTATCGCACCGCCCAGTCTAGTTTTAAAACTGCTTTATTTTTATTATTAATTACTGGTAGCTACTAATTATTCATTAATTAATTTTATTTTCACCTTAGTCCCTTTATTAATCCAAGTTTGCAACAGTGGAATGAACCGCCAACCTATCCAGTATATGTTTTATGCAGTGGTTGCCCTTCCAGCTGCAACCCATCACTGGGAAACATCCATACACACTCATTCACACACATACACTAAGGTCAATTTAGCCTACCTAATTCAACCATACCACAATCTTTGGACTTGTAGGGGCACCCGGAGTGGTACTAATTATGATTATGCATTATTTTTATTCAGACTTTCTCGGTACAGCCGGTTGCTGCTTCTTGATTTGTGCCTTTTAGCCATAATAGTTTAAGTTGCAAATGGTCCTGTTTAATATTTTACATTTAATAGAATGCATAATATATATATTTTTAATTTGCTGTAGTAAATTTGTTATACTTGTAAATAAAACTACAATTATTGGAGCAAATTTACTTAACTTACTATATATATATATATATATATATATATATATATATATATATATATATATATATATATATATATATATATATATATATATATGCAGGGCTTTACATTAACACTCGCCAACGCCAAATACAGGTATATTTCAGCTCTGGCGGGTTAGACAGACGCCTCCACTAGCCACTTTGGCTGGTTGTAAATCATTTTTTTCAGGGTTCGACAATAAGCATGGTCCAATATGCATTCAAATGTGATCTTAAAATCGAGAAGCAACACGACTGGCAAAAATAACTGTGTTTGCGCGAGCAAAACAGCAAAAAAGAAGGTAAATACCGAATGAGAGGATGATCACTCGCGCGCACATGTGATGTGATGCTTGCGAATGTTTTTTTGTTGTTTTTTTTTTAAGAAAAGTTTTGTTGAATGTGAAAGTGCATCTATAAAGCTATATTTTCCTTGTTTTTGATGCATTAAAAATTGTGGCTAAGAAATACTTATTTGGTTTGGTCAGAGATAAATTTGGTAAATCCTTAATTTTAAGCCCTGAAAAGTCGTGTGAAATATAAACTGATTGCATTGCAACACTACCCATTTCCTTATGCACACTGAGCAAGCTAATACACAACACACACAAGAAATTACATTAATGAGAAGGCATGTGGACATAACACAACATCTAAATCAAGTCATTTTAGCATGTCAAAATCAAATTTATGAATATGTTTTCCCAACAAGAAAAGTGTGGCTAGTGAAAATGGCGAGTGGCTAGTAATGTTGGAAATTTACTAGCCACAGTGGCTGGTGATCAAAAAAGTTAATGTCAAGCCTTGTATATATGTACAGCTGAAGTCAGAATTATTAGCTTCTCTTTGACATTTTTTTTTTTTACATTTTCCAAATGATGTTTACCAGAGCAAGGAAATTTTCACAGTATGTCTTATAATATTTTTTATTCTGGAGAAAGTCTTATTTGTTTTATATCAGCTAAATACAGAAAAGCAGTTTTTAATTTTTTAAACACCATTTTAAGGTCAAAATTATTAGCCCCCTTAAGCTATCTATATATATATATATATATATAAATATATATTTAGTCCTTTTATCAATCTAGGGTCGCCACAGCGGAATGAACTGCCAACTTATCCAGCATATGTTTTACACAGTGGATGCCTTTCCAGCTGCAACCCAACACTGGGAAACATCAATACACTCTTGCATTTACACACAAGCACTCAATTTAGTTCACACTGTTTTTTAGGGAGGTCATTACATTCATTATAATTGTTTCACAAAAGAACTTGTGCTTGTAAAAGCTACTATGATGAAAATGAAGTCTTTTAGTTTCATGAATAAGTGAAACTGCAGTTAAAGGCTTTTAATATGCAAAACTGCACTGAAAAAGTGATTCACAACCATTAGTTTCAGTGGTCAGTCTGTAGATATTTCTAAATGTGCACTGAATTTACTAACAAAGTTTTCATGATGCCAATTATATGCTTATTTTATAAATCTATATAGGAGCAATTAAGTTTTCAACAATATATGGAAACAGTTTCTGGGTTTTTTTTTTTTTTTTTTTTTGGATGAGCAAGTATTTTACAGTACTTTAAAATACTTAAAAATGTCTCTGTCAATGTTTTTAAATTATTCAATGTGATTTCTTAAAGTCACACAAGTGGCAATTTCACATCTGCCACATCCATAACAGAGAGATGTCACATCTGTAACAACACTTTTTCCTCATAAATGTGAAAATATTAAATTAAATAAAATCAATGATTTGTGTTTTATAGAGAGCCGACTCTTATCCTTTTGATTATCATTGTTTCTTTTGGGTTGTGCAGTTTAGTTCACAGGATTTCTACAAAGTATGTTTCTGTGAACCCGCAGATTTAAATTTTTTTTTTTTTTTACGTCACATCCATAACGCATGTTTATTTTCCACATTTACAGTACAAAACATTGATTGATATGTTTCTGGTATCTTAACTCTGTGGTTGTTTGTTCTGGAAAATAGTTTTAATATATTGTTAACATATGCTTTCTATGCGAATTTATGTTTTGTGTTTTTCCTGCAAACGTCACATCCATAATGCTGGAATTGCTCATATACAAAGTAAGAGAGGCACGATGGTGTAGTGAGTAGCGCTGTGGCCACACAGCAAGAAAGTCGCTGGATTGAGCCCCAGCCGGGTCACTCAGGTATTCTGTGTGGAGTTTGCAGGTTCTCCCTGTGTTGGCGTGGGTTTCCTCCGGGTGCTCCGATTTCCCCCACAAGTCCAAAACACATGCACTATAGGGCAATTGGTTAAGCTAAATTGTCTGTAGTGTATGTTTGTATGTCTTGGTTCTCCAGAATGGGGGTTAAACATCGGGCTAACAACTCGCCTCATAAATAATTTAATGTTACAAAACACCATCATGGTGCGGCTAAATATCAACTTCAATGTAAACAGCCCCGGGGTCCGTTCTTCGTACATGGATTACTTAATTAGCTGGATTTGAATATTGATGATTTGACATGATCCAGGATCGTTTCGTTCTTCAAAACTGATCCGAGAGTTGTTGTTATAGCAACAGTTCTGGTAGCTCAAACCTGCTAGGGTGCAGCTCATTTCATATAAACAGGATTAGATTGGGTCAGTTCAAGCAAAGATAATACTAAAAGTATGTGCCGAATGCTGATAATTTTTTGCAGTAGTTATATACACTTGGGAAAATAGTAAATATTTTTAACTAAAAACTACTGCCCTGGTTGTAAGTATATAGGCAAAGTAGAGAAAACGTTTAATGTTCATCACAATATTTTGCATACATTTATACAGTACAATAGTACCACATTGTGCTTAATCCTCAATCTTTTTAATATTACTTGTTTATGAAATTTGTTTTCCCAAAGATGGGTTGCAGCTGGAAGGGCATCCACTGTGTAAAACATGTGCTGGATAAGTTGGCGGTTCATTCCGCTGTGGTGACCCCTGATTAATAGAAAAGAAAACGAATGAATGAATGGAATTGAGATTTCACAAATTCCAGGTTCAATCACAAGCAGTGACAAAACAAATGCAAAAAAAGTGTCGAATTTTCCTTTATAAACTTAATTTTACAAGTAATTAAAAATAAAAGGCTAGTAACACTAATTTAAACAACTGTATATCTTGTTTTTTGAGTAAACATTTTGTAATCAAGCATTTAGTGCAGCTTTTACTAACGCTTTTATTAGTGTCTGTTAACTAGTCACTAATAAACTAATAAATAAACTAATAATATTAGAGAATATTACACACACACACCCATTTCAAGATGAGATTATGAGAGAACAACATACAGTTTTCATTATCACTCTGTTGTGAAATATAGCATCTATATCACTCCTGATTTGTAATATCATCTTTGATAAACGTCTTTATGGTTCTGGCGGAGTAAGCATGAAGTCAGCAGTTTCTGTGAGCAGAAGTTCCAGTGTTTGTGTTGTGATGTCAGATAGGAGTGTGTGAGAGTACTTTATCTACAGTAGATCTATAGTAGATGCTGCACCTTTGTTTTGATAGTTATTATACGGCTGAAGTATTTTTTTGTCTTCTGTACAGGTCATTTGTTTTCAAGTCCTGCTGTAAAAGGCTGTGACCATGATGAGAATTTCTCATTGGTTATTTAACGTGTGATAATACTGGTAAAACCAGAATCACCAGGGACAGGGCTGCTTTAAGAGAGCTTATAAATTCTTTCTTTTTTTTTTCTTGTTTAACTATATGCTTGTGCATCATTGTTTGTGTTTGTGTTTGTGTTTGTGTTTGTGTGTGTGTGTGTGTGTGTGTGTGTGTGTGTGTGTGTGTGTGTGTGTGTGTGCCCACTAAGCGGCCCAATACATCAATCAAAATGCTCCCCATCTGTGCACACCCCTGATTATGTTTACCAACTCCCACTCTATAAAAGCACAAAAGCCATAAATAGGAAATAACAAGAGTTGATAAATTAAAAACTAAAATTTTTTTTTTTATTATTATAATAAAATTATAATCCACACTGGAAATGTGGGTACCTGTGTGTTTTGATGGAGCCTAATAAATAATGAACATAACAAAAACTGCCTGCTGACGCACACAGCTAATGTTGATTAATAAAATAAAGATCAATAATAAAAGCAATGTGTCAGAGACCCTAAAAACATGTTTAACTCAACAATGAGATATCAAACGTAGCTAACAGCTTTTACATTGTCAATCAAATGAACTTAAACAATTAAAAATGCAACAAATGTTTCAGCCCGAACTACAAAACTAAATGTAAAAAAAAAAGTTGCTTACGTTGCACACTAGTTTGGTCATGTATAAATATCATTATATTAACCATATTGTATAAATATTATTGTCACTATAAGCCTACATCATGCTGACGATTAAAAACACAATGTCATGATATCTCATGCGCTTGTCTTCTGACCGAGTGCATCTTAAAATACGTGACTGACACTCCTCATAGAGCTTGAGAAGCAGACACTCTTTATCATTTGTAAAATAAAGACTTGCAGGTTAAGGAAACAGCAGGAGGAAGTTGCCGCGGCCGTGGTGCAGATTAAAAGTTAAAAAACAGTATATTTATATGGACAGATAGGTAACTAGATAGAATAGACAGGAGTATATTGATCTGTGCCCCGCTGCAGGGCGCAGATGCAAAAGTCAAATGCCGGCTCTCCCGCAGACTCGCGCGTAAGAAACAGGCGTGACTCTCGACTATTCTGACAAATACACACCTACGTTACACAGAGCCCAACATGGAAGCTTGTGATTGGGTCAGCCCAATGTCAATAAAGAAAAGAACCAATGGGCTGCAGATTATGTCACACGGCCGCTCTGTCCGGAAAAGAAACATCTTACTTTCAGAGCGTGACAGCTCACAGGAGCGTGACAGCTCGTCAATCACTTAGGGAGAAAAACATGACAGTCTGCTGAGTGTTTTATGGGCTGATCAGATCATAAGAAGATGATCAGCCCGGCCCAAAAATTACGTCGACCCAGCGGGAAACTGCCCGTTCTGCCCTGGCCACAACAGGAGAAAATAAATAAATAAATAAAATAAATAAAAACTGCGTTAATTGCGTTAATTTTTTTAATGCGTTAATTATTTCATATTGCATGCGTTAGCGCGTTAATTTGGCAGCACTAATATATATATATATATATTTATACATACTTACTTACTACCAGGGCTGTTTATATCGAAGTTGATATTTAGCCACATCATATTGGTGTTTTGGAACAACCCCCAACCTGGAGAACCAGCACATACCACACAAACACTACAGCCAATTTAGTTCATCAATTCCTCTATAGAGCATGTGTATGGACTGTAAGGGAAAACCCACACCAACACGGGGAGAACATTCAAACCCCACACACAAATGCCAACTGACCCAGCCTGGGCTCGAAACAGTCACCTTCTTGCTGTGAGCACTACCCACTGCACCTCCGTGACACCCTTATATAGATGTGTTTGTGTGTGTTATGTATTTGTATTTGTAGTCTTGAATAGAAATACATGTGTTTTTTTTATGGATTTTTATATCATATTTTATAGCATTTATTATTTGAAATACTTTGATAAATATTTTTAATATTATAAATATTTTTATTGCTATATATTACTATAAAGTTACCATAAAATACAAAAGTGTTTAAAAAGTAATCACATATGAATTATTACATATTATTATATAACATTAATTTTTTTAATGATTTATTTATAAAATGTTGTCATAATGATTACACATAGAAAACTGAAGAAAATTTGTAAACTTTATTTGTTTTTTTATGATCATAATGTAAAGCTAAAATTAGTTTTTGTTTACGTGTGTGTGTGTGTGTATGTATATGATATAATAATATATTAATATATATTTGGGATATATTGATAAAAACAAATAATAATAGTATAAAAATTATTTATAAAATTATACATTTTTATATATATATATTTAAAATACTGAACTATGTGTGGGTGATGCAGTGGCACAGCAGGAAGGACACTGGTTTGAGCCTCGGCTGGGTCAGTTGGCGTTTCAGTGTGGAGTTTGCATGTTCTCCCTGCGTTCACGTGGGTTTCCTCCGGGTGCTCCGGTTTCCCCCACAGTCCAAACACATGCGCTATAGGGGAATAAACTAAATTGGCCATAAAGTGAGAATGAGAATATATGGGTGATTCCCAGTGCTGGGTTGCAGCTCGAAGGGCATTGGCTGTGTAAAACATATGCTGGATAAGTTGGCGGTTCATTCCACTGTGGTGACCCTAGATTAATAAGGGTACCAAGCCGAAATTAAAATGAATGAATGTACTCTGTGTGTCTGTGTGTGTGTGTGTGTGTGTGTGTGTGTGTGTGTGTGTGTGTGTGTACTGGATATGTGCATGCAGAGAGTGACCACTTGATGTCAGTATTGTTCAAAGCAAATTCATCATTGTTTTCTTCACGCTTGTGATGTTGGGATTTCCAGCCCGGATCACAATCATCACAGCTTCATACAATCACACAAATCATAGCATTAGTAACTGATATCTGTTCAAATCACCAAACCCTCACAATTAATAAGTAGCAATACAGCATCATTTCCTTGTTCGTACTCTAGTTCAATCTCACATGATGCAATATTGAGTTTGGTCAACTATGCATTGATCAACTGCATATGCATTGTAACAGTGTGTGTTGGACAGTGTCTCACGTACAGTATAGATCATGTACATCCCATAGTAATGGTCCAGGCTGAAGGATGCATGGGTTTAATCCCCTCTTTGGGAATTATCGGGGCGTTTTCCATCTGCCGGAGCTGGAGGAGCAGTCAGTGTCTGGAGCTGCACTGGACCAGTGTTAAGCAGCTTTCAGACGAGAGAAGCCTCCATCTGCTGGACACACTGACCACGAGACCTTTACTATAGTAAACCCTGGAGGTGTGTAGTACTTGAGCAATCCGCAAGCTGACGTTATGGAGTGTGCAAAACAACAACTAAAGCTAGTCTTGAGAGTTTGGCATTGACTGGGTGTTTACACTGCAAGTCTTAAAGGGACAGTTCACCCGAATGTGAAAACTGTATTTATTTACTTACAGCTCACTTGATTCAAACATTTATGAGTTTCTTTCTTTTATTAAACATAAATGAAGATATTTTGAACAATGTTAGAAATCTGTAACCATTGACTTCAATTGTATATGTTTTTTTTCATACTATGGAAGTCAATGGTTACCGGTTTTCAGCATTCTTCTAAATATCTTTTTTTTTGTGTTCGACAGAAGAAATAAATAAATAAAGGTGTGACAACACATTAGGGGAAGTAAATAATGAGTAAATTTTAGTATGTAGTATTTGCTTTTCATACTATAGAAGTCAATGGTTAACTGTTTTCAGCATTCTTCTAAATATCTTCTTTTGTGTTCGACAGAAAAAAAGAAATATATAAAGGTGTGACAGCACATTCGAGGAAGTAAATAATGAGTAAAATTTAGTATATAGTATTTGTTTTTCATACTACAGAAGTCATTCTTTTAAGTGTCTTATTTTGTTTTTGACAGAAGATAGAAACAAAGGTTTAAAAGCACATTAGGGAAAGTAAATAAAAAAAGTAAATTTTGTATGTATCATTTGCTTTTCCTACTATAGAAGTTCAATGGTTACCGGTTTTTAGCATTCTTGTAAATATCTTCTCTTGTTGTTGACAGAAGAAACAAGTAAAGGTTAGAAAACACATTAGGGAAAGTAAATGAGTAAAATTTAGTATAGTATTTGCATTTCATACTACAGAAGTCAATTGTTACCAGTTTTCAGCATTCTTCTAAATATCTTCTTTTGTGTTCGACAGAAAAAAGAAATAAAGGTGTGACAGCACATTAGGGGAAGTAAATAATGAGTAAATTTTAGTATATAGTATTTGTTTTTCATACTACAGAAGTCAATGGTTACCTGTTTTCAGCATTCTTCTAAATATCTTCTTTTGTATTTGACAAAAGAAGCAAACAAATAAAGCACATTAGGTTGACAGCAGAAAGAAACGAATGATAGTGTGAAAGCACGTTAGGGAAAGTAAATAATAAGTAAATTTTAGTATATATTAATTTTTTTCCTACTTTGGAAGTCAATGGTTACCTGTTTTTAGCATTCTTCTAAATATCTTCTTTTGTATTTGACAGAAAAAAACTAACAAATAAAGCAAGTGTCTTAGGGAAAGTAAATAATGAGTAAATTTTAGTATATATACTATTTGCTTTTCCTACTATAGAAGTCAATGGTTACCCGTTTTTAGCATTCTTCTAAATATCTTCTCTTGTGTTCGACAGAAGAAACAAATAAAAGTGAGAAAACACATTAGGGAAAGTAAATGAGTGAATTTTAATATACAGTGTTTGCTGTTTCATACTACAGAAGAATGATAGTGTGAAAGCACGTTAGGGAAAGTAAATAATAAGTAAATTTTAGTATATATTAATTTTTTTCCTACTTTGGAAGTCAATAGTTACCAGTTTTCAGCATTCTTCTAAATATCTTCTTTTGTATTTGACAAAAAAAGCAAACAAATAAAGGTGTGAAAGCACATTAGGGGAGGTAAATAATGAGTTCATTTCAGTATGTAGTACTTGTTTTTCCTACTATAGAAGTCAATGGTTACCAGTTTTCAGCATTCTTCTAAGTATCTTATTTTGTGCTCAACAAAAACAATGAAGGTGTTTTACCATGGTTTTAATGATATTAAGTCTGCCAGAAAAGTCTTTTTACTTTAAATATTTCAGGGTTGCCTCCACAGAGAGCGTGTTTGTCTGGTCTGGTCTGGCGGCGGCTGCTGTTTAGTTGTAGTTTCATGCACTCGTCTGCCTGATGGTTCTGGACAGAATTCCTGTTTCAGCAGCATCTGGAACAGATGCACAGCACACCCACAACATCTTCACATGGCTAAGGGTTAAAAATAGACTCCAAAATACAACAGTGAGCAAAAATACTACAGATAGGGACAAAGGGCATTGTGCTATTTATTGAAACAGTACAGCTCTGTAATATTTGATCATTTTTGTGTCATCTGTCATGTCTTAATTTAACGCATTACAATTAATGCAGAATTTCACTTAAACTGAATTAGTATGCTTGTATTTACAAGCTTATTCCCTAATGGTAATTGTTAATGCAACAGTCATTTAAAAATAACACACACACACAGTGTGATTAGAGTAAAAGTATCTGTTTTGAATATTACTATGAGTATATTGCTCAAAGTATGAGTATAAAGTAGCCTTTTAAGAGTACTCAAGAGTAGTGAGTATCATGCTGTGAAAAGCTGATGCATATTCATGTAATTTGTAAATGTGTGCAAACGTAACATTCTGTAGTGCATTTAGTCATTGCTTGGGCCAGACGGAATCTGCCGACTTTTTTTTTTATTTTTTTGCTATTTCTGCTGAGAATTTTGGTAAAAGTATGCGGATTTCTGTGGAGTTATTTTGGGAGTATCATAACTGAATCCTTAATGTGTGAATTAACAAATAACATCTTTATAACTTTTATTTGATGTTTAAAATGATTAATTATTTTCGTTTTATTTATTTTTGAGTCTAAATGATCATTTATTTAAAAAAATCTTTCATTTAGAAAAACGACCGTATTCTCGCCTTACATCTCGGTCACCTGAGCATCAAAATTTAACCCAGAGGCTAGCAAAATGAGTAAAAACTGCAACATGATGCACTTGCGTATTCCAGGTGTACCCAGTTGAAAACATTTTAACTTTTCAGCTCCGCGAGTCACGTGATCAAGTTGTCAAATTGTACAAATATGAATATGCCTCGTTTTCGAACTGTGCTGTGCTGTAGCTGCTTAATTTGGCCTACTACGCTACTTTATTTCAATACTGGTCATTTTGGTGGTACTTGGAGAGACAATTTTTTTTGGGGTGGTACTTGGTGAAAAAAGTTTAAGAACCACTGACTTACAGGGTTTTGCATCTGAACACTTATTACACTCACACACACACACACACACACACACACACACACACACACACACACACACACACACACATATACATCTGGGCAAACAACACTGTGGGCTCTATTTTGACGATCCATGCGCAAAGTGCAAAGCGCAGGGTGCAAACACATTCAGGGCGTGTCAGAATCCACTTTCGCTAATTTAAGGACTGAAAAATCTGCTTTGCGCCGTGGTGCATGGTCTAACAGGGTTGAGCTTATTCTCATAATGAGTTATAGGTGTGTTTTGAGAATAAACCAATCAAAGTCTCATCTCCTATTCCCTTTTAAGAGCCAGGTGCGTCGCGCCATGGTGCATTTGCTATTTACATGACAGACTTTGTAAGTGGAAAATCTGAGCATTTCACTAGAGAGAAAACAGTTACACAGAGCATCTGCAGCGCGAGAATGAGAGATAAATGATCTACTTTCACTTTCGCTCTCATAGATAGGGAAACATTGTACGCACAGACATCCATTAGCCTTTACATAATTAATTTAGTGTGTTAAGTGCAAAGATTTGTTTCAAAACTATTTCTAAATTCAGTTCTAATTTCCAGCAAACGAATAAATGAATAATAATAACGAAGTGTGGTCAAAAACCTGAGTTATATCCTAAAACACATGCTGTGCCCCATATGATCTAAAACCTGCAGGTGGACAAATCTAAGCTTGTTTTTAATAAAACAAATATAAATATGGATATAATAAATATTACTGCTAATAATAATAACATTATACAGAAGCAAATTGTCACGAATAAACTAAAAAAGCCTCCCGAGATGAAGAAGGCATGAACGCAGTGGTTTTTATAATTATGTAGGCTAGAAAATAATATGTTTTGTAATATTTTAATCTTTTATATTTATATCCTATATATATATATATATATATATATATATATATATATATATATATATATATATATATATATATCCAATATATATCCTTAATATTTTAATTCTTTTTCATATGTAAAGATATTTGCGTATTGCTCTACATCTTGTGTGTATTAAGCAGTGTGTATGCGAGGCGCACAACTAACGCGCTCTGCGCTGGACTTTAGACCGGCTTTGTTTTGGTCTACTGAAAAATCTATTATAGTTTCTCAAAATAGCAACACGCCAGCAGTGCGCCTCAGAACGCCTTCCTTTTTAGACCAGAACGCCTATGGGTGCACATATGAGCGCTAATGCATTTGCTGTTTAAACAGCGTAGCGCAAAACGTCAAAATGAGTCTTGTGCCAAGCAGAAACTAGCAAATAACAATTGCGTCGCGCCTTGCGCCACATTGCACACGGGTGTATGATAGAGCCCTATATCTTTAGACATTAAAAATAAAGTATGACAATTAGAATAAAACAAATAATTAAATTAAATTAGTTATATACATAATAGTAATGTATATATATTATAATATACTATTGTGTTTGTCTAACATATTTTAAAACACGTTGAACCTACTTCAGCTTAATCTTAGATGGCTCCTTTTTCATTTCTGAAGGAATATAAGTGCTGTTTGCCTGTGTAGCTGCTTTTTAGGCTGGTTAGGTTTATTAAGTGCTTATTGTGTTGCTAATGTTCATTCTTGTGTGTTTTTCTGCTCTATAAGCTCATGTAGCTTTTGTTCCTATTGCCTTTTGTATGGCGACAGGCTTCATTAGATCCATTTTCTTCCCCATCATCCCCCCCTGCGCCGCAGTCAGCGGTCTGTCCATGTTAAACTCTCCTCATATACGTTGTTCAGGCTCGCTGAGCATTATAGCGTGTTATTTTTAGCCTCCAGTGATTACAGGACTCCCATGCGCTACATGTTTTCAAACAGTAAACGGAGCGGCGCTCAGATTAAACAGCATCTCGTTCTACAGCGGACGGGATTATTGCATAATGTCGTATAGACTTTCAGTCGCTGGGACTAACGTTGGATTCCTGCATATTATTTTAGTGCAAATCCAAATCCTAGTATCCAGTGGTTTTTTCGACCGGTGGAGAGCGGCCCGAAAGTGGGTCACAGGTCTGTCCTGACAGCAGGGACTAAAACAGTTGTTAACGCAGATAATAAATGCAACTAACCATATAATTGTGCATAGTTAGTCGGGCTCTATCCTTTCTGTGATGCGGAAAACCAGAACGGAATCACGGAGATCCACATGGAGACCAATAAATTTAAAGTAGCGCTGAACAACTGGGGCGAGGCAGTGGCGCAGTAGATAGTGCTGTCGCCTCACAGCAAGAAGGTCTCTGGGTTCGAACCTCGGCTCAGTTGACGTTTCTGTGTGGAGTTTGCATGTTCTCCCTGCCTTCGCGTGGGTTTCCTCCGGGTGCTCCGGTTTCCCCCACAGTCCAAAGACATGCAGTGCAGGTGAATTAGGTAGGCTAAATTGTCCGTAGTGTATGAGTGTGTGTGTGAATGTGTGTGTGGATGTTTCCCAGAGATGGGTTGCGGCTAGAAGGGCATCCGCTGTGTTAAAACTTGCTGGATAAGTTGGCGGTTCATTCCGCTGTGGCGACCCCGGCTTAATAAAGGGACTAAGCCGACAAGCAAATGAATGAATGAATGAGCGCTGAACAACTGTGTGTATGTGAAACTGCAAAGTGAAGGGATAGTTCACTCAAAAATAAAACTGATGTTAATTTAGACCCTAATTGTCACCGACTCGGTCCCGGTCATTCCCCTCGCTGGCCAGCAGAGGCCACCATCTCCGGACTTTTAGCATTACATCATCCATCTACACTGATTGCGCATACACCTGATCTGAATCATGTTAACGACCCACGTACCTCATATAAGCCGCACTCAAACACTCAGTCAGTGCGAAGTCTTGTTCAGCCCCGGCCAGCACTACTGAGCGTTATATACAGCCTGATCTCTTGTGTACGACTCCAGCCTGTCTCTTACTTTGCTTCGCCTTCTGCCTGCCCACGACCCACGCCTGATACACGGACTCTGATTCATGCTCACTGCCCTCTACTCATGTCTGGTAACTCACTCTGTGTCTGTTCACCGTTATTCTTGAAACCATTACTACTACTGTGGATGTGTGTGTGCGCCCAGGTGCATATTGTGTGATTGAGTGAGATTGTGATCAATAAATACTGCATAATGGATCCCTCCGTGTCAGTCTCCTCGTTACACTAATACATACCTGTAAATCCTTCCGTTTACCGGGATTCTCCCGTATTTTACAGTTCTATCCCACTACCATCTTGTAAAGGTATTTTCCTGTATTTCAGTCTTTCTCTGAAAGGTGGCATTAAACATTAAAGAGCTGATCCTCCCTATACGCAACCCATACCGCCAAACCACCAGGGGCCGCCCCTTGCTCTTAAATGTGAGTCTGTTCTGTGCTTTTGCTTTCTTTAGACATGAAAACACTTTAAAATAAATATAAAAATGGCTAGTTTTAGGGGTGAATGGTACAACGGTGTCATAGTCATCACCGGTGTGACATTGCGCCACGACGTAGATTTTCTAATACCGTTAATACCATAATAAATCAATTATATGCGCCCGAAATTTAAGCTATGCGACTTCATAATATATTTGGGAGCATTAGTGCGACTGCATATAATGATTGTAGCTCGACCTGCTTCGATTTTTTTTTTTTTTCTAAAAACGTGCTGAATCACTCTTCCCTGCTGCTATATTGGTTCGGATTAGCTGTCAATCCCTCAAGGCTTTCCGCGGTCAGATGACAGGCAGCTTTTGTGACCGCTGAGAATGCAAGAGTGAAAAGTACACAGGTTTGCAAACCCTACCTAGTTATAATAATAATAATAAAGGCGCATATGAGAGCGATCATGACATGTGGTGAATATTAATCCGCCAGCTGAGACCAATCACGTCTCAGAGAACTCGGGTTTTTGGAGAAGGCACCCGAATCTCAATGCATTGCATTCACTGCGTGTTCAGCGCAAATGTTCGCTTAATGTAAAATCTAATACTGTACACATCATCGCTAAAGAAGCTCGCCTTTACTAAGTTTACACTGTAACTGCGGCTCACAAAAGCGGTATTGCGCTGGTGGTCATCGAGAGAATCCTGCTCTGCATGCTCTTATATTGGGTCGGCTTTATTCCACAAACACAGACAAATGAAGATCAGCTCATAACAAGACTGAGCATATAAAATAGCACAAACCAAAACTTCTATAGAAGTGAGACTGTCATTACTTTCTTTTGTCCGTTCTTTCTTGAGATTAGGGGTGTCAAAATTAATTGTTTCTTCGGTGCACCGCGATGCAGACGCGGACAATTCGGTATCGATTCAGTAATAACCATAACCGGTTATTATGTACTGACGTCATTTATCTCCTATGCGCTCTGTCGCGAGGGAGGTGAGCGCCGGTATTTACAACACTCAGCCAACTCAGGGCCGGCCCGTGGCATAGGCACCATAGGCAAATGCTTAGGGTGCTTTATATCCAGTGGGTGCCAGAAATAAGCGCTTAAGTTGGTTTTGTTTTCGATTTTCCTGACACACATTCAGTTATAGACGGCAATAACTCAAAAAACGCTGACCCTAAAAAGATATAAAGTGTGTTTCCTACAGAAAGACAAAGCTGGTTATGTTTCACAGCTGTCTTTCTTTTTTTCGCTGGACATTACGAGCACTGCTCCGTTTAAACCCTCGCAGTCTGCGTTTACTTTAGCCGGCAGAGCTCGCGCTGAGAGGAGCTCTCTGTAAGGGACCGTCGGAAAAGTGCTTATTTTTTTTTCGTTTTTCTGCTCTGCTCAGCGCGAGCTCTCCCTGTTGCAAGGGCTTAAGTGTGTTTGTTTGTGTGTGTGTGTGTTTGTTTGTTTGATGCTGTCTATGTTTGTGAATGTGTTTGAATGAGAGACAGTGTGTTGCTGTGTGTCTGTGTGTTTATACAGACAGCATGTTATAGCCTCCCCCCTAAAATATAACACTATATATGGAAAGCATCGTCAATGCACCGTGATGCACCGAGATATTGAATTGAACCGAATCGATGGCATGATAATCGTAACCGAACCGAACCGTGAGACCAGTATAGGTTCACACCTCTACTTGAGATGTATGTTATTTTGCTATTTAGTTACTGATGGCTGTTTTGCAGCTTTTAGCGTGAATTGAATTGTTTATTATAGTCTTTTATTTGTTTTGTAGCAGAAATATTATTGATTAAATTGACATGCTTATAAAAACAATAGTGCAAAATAAACATTTCTTACTGCAATGCTTCATTTTTGTTTGATGCAAATCATACATTTATTTTTCATCAAGTAACAGACTTTTTATAGCAGATGACTTGCATTCAAGCACATTCAAGGCAGCCCTTGTAATTTAAGATTTAAATCTAAAAATGCTCTTTCTGTTTGTGTTCAGTTCAATTCTCAGATTAGGTCTGTCTGAGGTATTGGGCGTGACTAACATACTTAACCACGCCCCTCCAGCTGTCAGTTTTGACATCACTATGACAACAAGCATAAATGGTGAGAAGGAGGAGTCTATTAGGAAGAGTCTAACTCCCCAAAACCCTTTTCCCCACCTTTCTGAATGAAATACCTACTTTACTACATCCAATCAGCTCGCAGTAAAAAAAAAAAAACAAGCCACGCCCACTGTTTACTCATCTAATATTCTGTTTCTCTAGGACAGAGATGCCCAAACTAGGGCATGCGGGCCAAAGTTAGCCCATGCTAGCCTTTGATTTGGCCATCCATCCCATTTGAGAAGAGAGCGAGGGCGAATATCTGACAAAGCTGGGCATTTAGAATTTAACGTAACCTTTTAATTTCTTGTAATTTGTTTAGTTTTGAAAATGAATCTGACTTGTAAATACTGTCAGAGGGGAATGCTCAAGAAATTGGTGAGCAAATCAAATCAAAGGCACGTGCAGCTTGGTGTATTCAGAATTGAGCTTCGCTGTGTTGTTAACGGGATTGTTTATGTTTTTACTGTAATTATTTAATTATAACAAAATTTTAAAAAATACTGCATTTGTTGAAATAATTTGAAGCAATATTTTGTAGTTATTTTTAAATATTATGAAATAAATTAAACTACTCATGGAAAATTTACTCTAATACAGTCATACTGTTACCTTTGGCCCGCGGCCCACAGTCAGGTTTGGTTTTTGGCCCTTTATAAGAAAAGCTTGGTCACGCCTGATCTAGGAACTGCATCACAATACAAAAAAAAGTTCATAGCTTCCGGTTCATGCCGACTTTAACTTTAATAAATGAAAGTGCTCTAGTGTGTTGCTGCAATTATGAGAGTGTGTCATCACAGTGACCTTTTGACAAAGGATTGTTGGGTGTTTATAGCAGAGTTTCAATTTGAAATAAATATGAAGGCTTTTTTCCCTAGTTTTTTGTCTCGTGTGTTTGTGTTGTGACGCAATGAGACAAAGTTTAGCAAAAATTGTTCAAGTAATTGGCAAAAACTTGTGTTTATAGACATTAAAATGCAGAACACCCTGTGTGTGTGTGTGTGTGTGTGTGTGTGTGTGTGTGTGTGTGTGTGTGTGTGTGTGTGTGTGTGTGTGTGTGTGTGCGCGCACAAGTGCTGGAGGTGAAATTAAAAGGTCGCATAATCACATTTTCCCGGGGTGAATGTCAGCAGGACAAAGCAGCATGTCCTCTCTGCATGCAGTGTTATACTTGTGCTTATACGGTATATATTCCTCTGGCATGTTTTCACTGCAGAAATACTGTATCTCACTGTTGTCTAGTAAAGGTCTAAATCACTGATCGTCAACTGGCGGCCCGCGGGCCAAATCTGGCCTGCTGAGCCGTTCAATCCGGCCTGCGACTGGATTCCAAATTTGTGAGGATCAAAAAGAAAATTGTGGTCCACACTATTAAAGCAACTAAAAACAACAACAACTGAGTCTCTTGTCAGAATAACCACCATTTGACTGTTAAAGGGTCACGAAACACCAAAACACATGTGTTTGAGCTGTTGACAGTGGTATATGTGTCCCACACTGCTAAAAACACTATTAGGACACCTATATTTCACTAAAAATTGTAAATTGGTTGTTTTTGCGTTATTTCAAGCAAATTCGTACTTCCTGTTTAAAACGAATTTTTGAAGCTGCGTCACGGTCATGACATAATAGCGTGTATTCCAGCGTGCAGACTGGACGTCTGTGCCAGAGTGTGTCTTATTACGTCTTACAGTGTGCTGCATTAATGCATGAGTAAAGCCTGGTTCAAACCAATCAGCGCGCTCTATTGTGCAACTTAGTTAATATTCATTAGTGTCACAGTGTTTAGACGACAGAGACGCCACGTTGTGTTGGCAAAACAAGCGTGAAGTGTTGCTTTTATAGTTTGCTGCAGTGAAGTTTTGTTTTCATTTTCTCTCTGTGAGAGTTCAGCTGAAGTCACGTGTGGATTAACAGTGTACGCGACGCTCGACAACAATAACTTACGTGTCTAAGGAGGAACATTGTTTACCTGAGAGCTGTTCTCATCTGCAAACGCTGAAATCCGGTTTCGCTTGTAACGTTAGTCTTCTCTACATAAAGACGCGGCTCTAGTTGCTGGTGATTGTCCTGTCTCTACAGATTTGGTAAGTGAGCGACCAGTGCTCTTTGTTTATTCAGTTTGTTCGTATCGAATTAAGTTAACTATTGCACTGAGTGCAAACATAGCACCTCATTTTGTGACCAGAATAACACACGCGGCTTTCTGACGCTACCTGCCGTGTTCATCTAAGTTTCCGGGAAATGCTGAGTTTTTTTTTCTCTCATTCGTCGTGCGGTATCAAACATTGCATGAAAAATACACGCTTAGAGCAGATCCTCGAATCAAATATCTCGTTTGTCGCGAGGGGCATGAATGAATTCCCTGAATGAAAGAGCCAAACTGCAGTTAAAGTCCACCATTTAATAATTTGGCAAATAATTCGACTACAGATGTCCATGTAGGTTAAACACCATCACTTTCTCATGTGTGTGTATTTTGACTCTGAAACTCGCGCGTGCACAAATAGACACTCCCACACCATCCCACTTTAGTTCCTCCGACACTCCCCCCTAAACAGAGCTGGACACGCCCACTTTTCTGACTTTTTCCAAAGTAGAGGTGTGAAAACACCCTGCTGAAACGAGGGGGTTTCATGGCCCTTTAAGGCTACACTCTGAAAGACTTTGCAGCGTTAAGCATTTGTTGTTTCAAACAGGTTTAAAAAAAAAGACGCATAATTTTCCTCTTGCCCTTACTTAACATTTGTTTTTTTACTTCTAAGTC
This sequence comes from Danio rerio, assembly GCF_049306965.1. Classification (NCBI taxonomy): domain Eukaryota; kingdom Metazoa; phylum Chordata; class Actinopteri; order Cypriniformes; family Danionidae; genus Danio; species Danio rerio. Next base: position 45,779,215 of record NC_133186.1, on the reverse strand, counting down.
TCAACAACATACTTGAAACTAGCAGACTCCTCAGGAATAAAAAGAGGAAAACCAGTCTGGCACAACTTAAAATAGCATGGTAAATAAATAACCTGGTACCAGAACAGAACAGGTCACAAATATTGTTCGCACATCAAATGAAACGTTAATTGGGCTTGAATTCAAATATAATGCTGACACGGGCTACTCAAAGTGCTTAATCAATGGCTAAAGTTACATTTCCCCTCTGACACCAACTTTTTCACATCAGGCTTGGCCGCTGTTGTCGTAAATTCGACTTCTCATTAATTAGAAATGATCAGACAGGAGGTTTTGAATATCAGAAAATAGACTTTATTCTCCATAATAAAGCCGAGAAAGAGCAGAGCAGAGCAGACCCCAGAGCATACTAAAGTCTCTCCTGGACACTTCCTATCTCTGCTTCTCTCTTTCCAAAGTCTCTCCTGCTCCTTCTAAAGTCTCTCTGTTTTCCACAATCTTTATACAGGTTATTTGACACACCCCTAGGTGTCTCATTTTGACTTTTAACCATTTTAGGATAGGTTTTTACTCTAGATGGCCCTGTTATTCTTGGCTCTCAGCCCACTAGCTCATGTCAACAGAGATGTTACAGGTCTGTGTCAGCAAATGTTTTGACACCAAAGTTCTCTCTCCATAGATGCCACTTATGCAAAAGGACTAAGTGTTTACATACATTGTCATGATAGCATAATCATGATAATATGTTACTCATTCTAACTTCTGACACATATAGCTTCGTTCAAGTATTTAACATATATAATCAGTGCTTTATATATTCAGTTATTCTACACAATCAGTCACTCAGCCTTCTCCTAGTGTTGCTCCTGTGCAGGCGTACTCATCTTACACAGACATATCGCTGTATTTTTACCACAGGCTGGCATGTTTGCTGCATACATTTTGAGGAGAGACAATTAACTGCTTTACACTCAGAAAATACTTCACACAGAAAATACTTCACATGAAGAGAATAAAATCTTCTTCACTGTCAGACTTTTCAATGTGTCATAGATCTCGGGACAAGATACTCAAAATGCGCTCAGGCTTTCAGCACCACGGAGAGCGGCCTTCACATCGCTCCTAGTGGCTGACTGTGGTATAGGTGATGGGAGCCAGAATCAAATGCCTTCAGTTTGTAATGAAATGGAAAAAGTAAAAACATTAAACATAATGTTAGGCCAAAATTTGATTTTAATTTGATTTTCTTCTTTGGGGTCCGGCCCCCAAGGAGACTGGTAAAACTCTGGCCCTCTGACAAATATAGCTGATGACTCCTGGTCTAAACAGTTAGTTAAGATAGGAATAAAGCGGTACAGCAAACATGCATAAGACACTGTTGAATCATGAAAACGTGAGTTGCTTGAGTCTTTGGAGTGGTTGTTAGGGTGTTGCTATGTGGTTTATAGCCCCTTTCACACAGTGATATCGGTACATTTCCGGTAAATTTCCAAGTTAATTCAAAGGAGTGCTGTTCACACAGATGAGGATGATCCTAAATTTTTCCGGAATTGGCCGTTCACACATCCATTCCAAAATACTAGTAAATTTTGGCTGTGCTTGTAATTGCAAACACCGAAGGGCTTTTGTTGATAGTTTCACTTTAGCATTCATGCAGCTGATTTGCCCCAGTGACATCCAAAGGCAGAAGCTCAAACCGCAGCTAAATGCTTTCACATTTGACGACATTACAAAATCTGTTTATGGATCAGTATTGCGAACAACTTCGATGAAAACACATGGAGGAACAGTTTCACATGTCGAGAAGTTCATAATACGCGTGTGTGCGCATAAGACTGATTACTGTGACCAGGCCCGGATTAAGAACTCAGTGGCCTCTGGGCACATTGTCTTGTAAGGCCCCCTACCTGGCCGCACCCCTATAGTTGAATTTAAAAAATAAGAATAATATAATAAATTTAAAATAAAATGAATCTATAATTTCTTGCCCACATATTAATATAAATGATATATAGTACATATGTATTTATAGTCTACAAAGATTTAACTTATTTTTCAAAGCATTGAATAAAAATACTAATAAAACTATATATTTTTTTCTTTTTTTTCCTTTTTTTTAAAGGGTATTTTAATGTATTGCTTTTACAACCTTATAAAGCATATTATTACCATGGCATTTACGGCACAATGCTTTTCCAATCCAGTTCTATGAATCTGAGTCTTTCATAATACAAACACTGATTTACTGTCTCTCTCCTCCTCTCCCTGTATTTTCTCTACTTTTCTCGTGATGAAGACTTGATTATAAACCTAAAAGTATCCGAAATCACACACACTATACCTCTTCTCTCTCGTCTCTCTTCTCTTCAGGGCCTTTCTCTCTCTCTCTCTCTCTCTCTCTCTCTCTCTCTCTCTCTCTCTCTCTCTCTCCTTTTCTGTCTGTCTCTCAGCCTCCTCCGCCTGGTTAATGCTATCTCATCATTTAAAGTTACCATAACGTCTTCTTCTGTACCCTCATTCTCCTGATCATGGGTCTGTTTAAAGAAGGTGTGTATGGAAAATGCCTCAATAAAGATGCCTCATCTCCTCTTTCTCTCGCGTTTGCTAAATCCACTTGTCCACTCAGTTTTGATCTATGACAGATATAACGTTACACTAAAGTCTGCTCAGTTTAGTGCGGGTTATTACAAAACTGACGTTTCCGCGCTTGACCAATTACAACATTCTGTTTAGTTAAAGAAAGAAAGGCAATTTAAATATGATAATAATATTAATATGTGATCGCGATTTTTTTTGCTCAGAGGAAATACAGTTGTGTGAGCAATATAGTTTTTGCAGAGTGGGAGGCACCTATAATAAGGCTAAACATTATTAAATACCCACGAGACACTTTATATTACATTTGCATTATTTAAAAAAAAAAAGTTTCCTTCCTGTTAAAAATAAATATATTTCCAATCTGATATGTAACGGGGAGAAAAAAAAAAGTAGCACGAGTTCAGCTGATGGTGGATTCGAACCGAGTTGATGATCAATCGCGTCAAAAGATGATGCTGTGCGCCTTACAAGGTGCGCCACTGCGGCCGTAATGTTACACAGCTCTTTACTCATCTTGTCTTTATCAATCAGGCATCGATGGACGTAAACCCTGAATAGCTTATTCCAACTAGATGCGCTATTTGCAATTAGCCTAAAAAGACACTCCGAAATTGTCTTTTTTTCTCCCCCCTCGCAGGGGCCCCAAGTGCACACGGGCCCCTGGGCCTGTGCCCATAAGGCCCATTGGTTAATCTGGCCCTGCCTGTGACGCTCCAGGGACAGTCGAGTCTTTGCTGACATCCAGCGTTCTCCAGCTTTCAGCACCTAGACCTCTGCACAAGACGCTTGGCCATAGGAGAAATGGTCGTGCCCACATGAGCCTGGTTTCTCTCCAGGTTTTATCTCCTTCACTTTTGCTCTTCAGTGTTTGGACTCTCAGAAGTGATTATTAAAGCACACTGAACTGAGCTGAACTTTTCTTGTTGTTATTTTTATTATTATTATAATTATTACTTGTCCTCTCCCTGATTTCCCATCCTCCCCTTTCCTCGACATCTTTGTCATAAATGGTATTACTTTAATTTTTTGTTATCATTATTATTATAACTGTTCTGACTTGTCCTGTTATCTTTTCATTATCATTATTACAAGTATTTATACCATTAACATTAGTAAGGTTGCAGTTGTTGTAGTTGTAACGGTAGTAGTAGTAGTAGTAGTAGTAGATGAAGTAGTAGACAGTGTAATAGTATCGATTGTTATTGAGTAATTGTTACGGAGATTATAGAAGTTGTAGTTCATGTAGTAGTAGATGTCATTGGTATAGTAGTAGCAGAAGTAGTAATGGTGTGGTTGTTACAGTAGTCGTTGTTGGTGTAGTAATATCAGTAGTAGATGTTGTTGATGTTGATGTAGTAGAAGTGATTGTAGTAGTAGTAGTAGTGGTAGTAGTAGTAGTAGTAGTAGTAGATGAAGTAGTAGACAGTGTAATAGTATCGATTGTTATTGAGTAATTGTTACGGAGATTATAGAAGTTGTAGTTAATGTAGTAGTAGATGTCATTGGTATAGTAGTAGCAGAAGTAGAAATGGTGTGGTTGTTACAGTAGTAGTAGTAGTCGTTGTTGGTGTAGTAATATCAGTAGTAGATGTTGTTGATGTTGATGTAGTAGAAGTGATTGTAGTAGTAGTAGTAGTAGTAGTAGTAGTCGCAGTAGACATTGTTGTATTAGTTGTAGCAAACGCTATAGTAGTATCAGTAGTGGTAGTCGTTGTAGTAGTATCAGTATTAGTAGACATTGTAGTAGTCGATGTTGTAGCTGTAGTAGAAGCATTAGTAGTTGTAATATAAGTAATTTTCTGTAGTAGTAGTTGGTGTAGCACTTGTGATTTATTATTATTGTTGTCAGTTATTACTGTTGTCCTTTCTCTCTTTTTACTCTCATATTTACTATCATACATTAATAAGCATTGTTGTTACTCCCTACCTCTGACTGGTTTCTTTCTATATGTTTTATGGTCACACTTTACAATAAGGTTCATTAGTTAATGTTAATGCATGCATTTACTAAGATGAACAAACAATAAACAATACATTTACTACTGTATTTGTTCATGTTAGTAAACATTAGTTAATGAAAATACAGCAGTTTATTGTTAGTTCATGTTAACTCACAGTTCATTAACTAATGTTAACAAGCATGGACTTGAATGTTAATAATGCATTAGTAAATGTTCAATTATTATTAATAAATGCTGTACATGTTATGTTCATGATTAGTTCATGTTAGTAAATGCATTAACTAATGAACCTTATTGTAAAGTGTTACCCTTTTTATCTATATCTGTGACACTTGCTTCATTTATTGACTGTTATTGTTCCTTATGTATGTACTCTGACCTGTCCACCAAGTTACCTTTACATGCATACACACACTCACACGCACACACTCACGCACATACCAGTACCTGACTATTGTTGATGTTTTTGTTTTGTTTTTTGTTTTGTTGCTTTGTATTTGTTATCTGCTGATGTTTTCTTGTATTTGTATGATTTTTGCATATTCTAATAAAAAAAAAAAATAAAAAAAAAAGAATTGAATCGTTACGATAAGCATCTTTCAGTTGGTTGTGAGGGTGTTGCATTATTGGATGTAGTTGGTAAGGAATTGCTGCACTTCCTGCAGTTTGTTTTGCTTCCACAAGTTGAGAGTATTGTAAACATGCTTTTTTTTCCCTGTCCATCATCAAAAGAGAAGCCGTGTCTTCCTTAATGGTTTCCGCTTGCTTGTGCTTCTCCTTCTGTGTTTAGTGGGCGTGTTAAACACTCGTGGTATTATGCGAGCGCTCTGTGCCACGGGATGCTGTGAGCGTGTGTGACGTGAGCCGCTGTCGGTACACAGTGTTCCAGAGAGTGGCCTATATACAGCAGAGAGTACATCGTGTCTCCTGCTGCGGCCGCCTCATTTCACATGCTTCCCAGATTATAATCCGGCAGCCCAGCGTGTGTGTGTGTGTCCTCAGCAGAACTCGGAGATCTGGGGTCCCATGCAGAATGGAGACCCTTCTCTCCATCACTCTCCAATTATTAATCACTGGAGGAGGGTGTCCTGCCGTGAACTCCAGTCCAGACAGCTGTTACATAACGTCTGGGTGTCTTGTCTTGAGAGCTGCCAATGCATTCAGCAATTTATTATTTGTTAATGGGGTTGATTGATATGTTAGGACAGGGCAGCTTTTAGCGTTTCGTGACAAGACTGTGGAATGATAAAACGGCAACTTGTGTTAATTGCGCCTGTTATTTCCACCTGAATGCACATGTCTTTTATTTAACAATACAGGCCGTTGTTTGGCCTGTACAGTTTGACCGGTAGAGGTCTCTTATTCAAAACTATAAGAATGACAAAGACGTACAGCCTGATGATGCTGTGATGAAGTGTAAAGTCATGTGGGAGCTGTCATATTCCCATACACAGAGAGTTTGTGCTTTATCCACATTGCAAACAACTAAAATGCAGATGTTTCAGTTTAAATGTCTGTATAATCTCTAATAATTTAATCTGTGATACTGATTCAGCTAATAATATTAATGTAATAAACTAATCTGTAATAATTCTGGATAATTTCTGTTTTGAAAATGCCAATATTTCCTCTCATTGGGCACTGGCTCAACTTTTGAATTATTTAAAGTGACGCAATGAATTGAATTTGTGAAATTTATTTTGCGTTGATTTGGAGAATTTCAGGTGAGGGATCAGTAAAATGAGGTGCCGGATCAGATTTTAGAGGTGCCGGATCCAGCGAGAGGCACAAATTAAGCTCTGCAGATGACGCTCTAGGCTACTTTTTAAGAACAGATGACGCTCTAGGCTACTTTTTAACAGTAGATTGCACTCTAGGGTAGTTTTTGCCACAAGATGGCGCTCTAGGCTAGTTTTTAACAGCAGATGGCGCTCTAGGCTAGTTTTTAACAGCAGATGACGCTCTAGGCTAGTTTTAAAGCAGATTGCACTCTAGGCTAGTTTTTGCCACAAGATGGCACTTTACGCTAGTTTTTAACAGCAGAGGGTGCTTTACCCTACTTTTTAACAGCAGATGGTGCTCTAGACTAGTTTTTAACAGCAGATGGTGCTCTAGACTATTTTTTAACAGCAGATGGCGCTCTAGGCTAGTTTTTTTTAACAGCAGAGGGTGCTCTACCATGTTTTTTTAACAGCATATAGAGTTCTAGGCTAGTTTTTAACAACAGATGATGCTCTAGGCAAGTGTTTGCCACCAGTTGATGCTCTAGGCTACTTTTTAACAGCAGATGGCGCTCTATGCTACTTTTTAACAGCAGAGGATGCTTTACCTTGCTTTTTAACAGCAGATGGCACTCTAGGGTATTTTTTAACAGCAGATGGCGCTCTAGGGTAGTTTTTAACAGCAGATGGCGCTCTAGGGTAGTTTTTAACTGCAGCTGGCAGTCTAGGCTTGTTTTTAACAGCAAATGATTCTTTACACTGCTTTTTAATAGGAAGTTGGTGCTCTAGACTAGTTTTTAACAGCAGATGGTGCTCTAGACTATTTTTTAACAGCAGATGGCGCTCTAGGCTAGTTTTTTTTAACAGCAGAGGGTGCTTTACCATGTTTTTTAACAGCATATAGAGTTCTAGGCTAGTTTTTAACAGCAGATGACGCTCTAGGCAAGTGTTTGCCACCAGTTGATGCTCTAGGCTACTTTTTAATAGCAGATGGTGCTCTAGGCTAGTTTTTAACAGCAGAGGATGCTTTACCCTGCTTTTTAACAGGCTCTAGGGTAGTTTTTAACAGCAGATGGTGCTCTAGGGTAGTTTTTAACAGCAGATGGCAGTCTAGGCTTGTTTTTAACAGCAAAGGATTCTTTACACTGCTTTTTAACAGCAGATGGTGCTCTAGACTAGTTTTTTACAGCAGATGGTGCTCTAGACTAGTTTTTAACAGCAGATGGCGCTCTAGGCTAGTTTTTTTTTAACAGCAAAGGGTGCTTTACCATGTTTTTTTAACAGCATATAGAGTTCTAGGCTAGTTTTTAACAGCAAATGACGCTCTAGGCAAGTGTTTGCCACCAGTTGATGCTCTAGGCTACTTTTTAACAGCAGATGGTGCTCTAGGCTAGTTTTTAACAGCAGAGGATGCTTTACCCTGCTTTTTAACAGCAGCTGGCGCTCTAGGGTAGTTTTTAACAGCAGATGGCGCTCTAGGCTTGTTTTTAACAGCAAAGGATTCTTTACACTGCTTTTTAACAGTAGATGGTGCTCTAGACTAGTTTTTTACAGCAGATGGTGCTCTAGACTAGTTTTTAACAGCAGATGGCGCTCTAGGCTAGTTTTTTTTAACAGCAGAGGGTGCTTTACCATGTTTTTTTAACAGCATATAGAGTTCTAGGCTAGTTTTTAACAGCAGATGATGCTCTAGGCAAGTGTTTGCCACCAGTTGATGCTCTAGGCTACTTTTTAACAGCAGATGGTGCTCTAGGCTAGTTTTTAACAGCAGAGGATGCTTTACCCTGCTTTTTAACAGCAGCTGGCGCTCTAGGGTAGTTTTTAACAGCAGATGGCGCTCTAGGGTAGTTTTTAACAGCAGATGGTGCTCTAGAGTAGTTTTTAACAGCAGATGGCAGTCTAGGCTTGTTTTTAACAGCAGAGGATTCTTTACACTGTTTTTTAACAGCAGATGGCGCTCTAGGCATAGTTTTTGCTACCACATGACGTTTTAGGCTAGTTTTTAACAGCAGATGGCGTTCCAGGTTTGTTTTTATCCGCAGAGGGTGCTTTTCCATACTTTTTAACAGCAGATGGAGCTCTAGGCTAGTTTTTGCCGCCAGATGGTGCTCTAGGCTAGGTGATTGGTCGATTTGGTAGCTATAATGAGTGAAGGTGGGGCTGAGTACCTTGAGGGCAGAGTAATCCCAGTAACACGAGTGTTTGACAATTGTGGAGTAACTCCAGATGGATAATTTAGTCCTGCCAATTACACAAGATTATAGTGTAAATGCAGCTTACTATGAACTCTTGAATTTCACTTAAACATTTTCTTATTTTATTAAAGACTATTTTCTGTTTAAGTGGTGTTTGTTTGGAATGGATGCAAGTATGAAGTACAGTTGTTTCTGTACAGCACCATCTGCTGTTCAAAACTAAGCTCATGATTGATAAGGTCAATCAAGGTCAATCAAGTTATTTTTCTAGTGTTTTTTTTTTTTTTTGCCAAAGCTCCAATATTTACCATACACTGTAAAAAAAAAACGAGATCCAGCTGCAGACCCGCAGAAACACACACGTTTATTAGTATATTGCTTACTTTAAATTACTATTGCAGGGTTCAATGCTAAGGATTTTTTCTACTGGCCCGATCTGATCTGTGGTTAAGATTTTTACTTGCTCTGCCAATACTTCCACTGGTCCTACCAAAAAAGAGTTGATAGCTATTTCTTAGCCACAAAAAAAAAGTGTCAAATTGTTTGTAAATCTTGAATTTAAATATTTTAAAAAAGTTAATAAATGTATAATGAGCAAAATTCAAAGTGTTTTTCAAACAAAAGTAGCAAAATGTGCAGGTATTTAATTGCAAAACAAAAGATGGCTGACCTGCGAAAAATGACGGCAAACTGTACAAAACATCTTATTTTTTTTACTCATGGTATACCCTTGTAAATGTCTGATTCCAAGACGTTCGAAACCAATGTTTTCCTTTTGCATCATCAATTGATGTTGCCACCATGTTGCTGTCTCTTCGCTGTACTGGTTGTTACGGGAAAAATTACATGCTCACAACTGTCAGGGTTCTGCCACTCTAGTCTTGTAAATTCTTGTTTTGGTGGCAGAGCTCGGACACTACCCATGTCTGGTCCTGTTTCTGTCTCTGTGTGCGCGCACGTCGTCGTGGGTGTACGCAGAGTGTGCACGCTCCTGCTTGATGCGGCCGCGCGCGCGCTCTGCGTCCCTCAGACGCGTGCGCTCTTGTACTCGTGTTTGTGTTTTCGTCTGTCAGCAGCGTGGTGTTTCATTCCCAGCGTCTCAGTCTTGTTGGTTTCGGTTTTGGTCGGCGCTGGGATGAAGCTTGCACGCTGCGCGTGTGGGCGCACGGTGAGTGTTTTCATTCATCGTGTGCTCGTGTCTTGCGTCTGTTGTCAAAGCACGTGGCTATGTGTTTACATTGTGGTCACGTGCTTTTGTTGTGTGCTTCAGTGTTGCTTGTTATGAACACGCGGTTAATGAGTTTTCTCATTGGCTGCGTGTTCTAGTCTCGTTTTATGTGAGCGCATGGCTTCTTTTGTCTCTATGTGTCATGCGCTCTCCCGTCTGTTGTCTTGTCCCACCCACCTTGTTATCCTGTTTGTAATTATTATTTTCACCTATTGGCCTGTCTGTTCATTGGTTTGTCTTTCCTATTTATTCTCCTAGTGTGCTCTGTTTTGGGCTGGTCCGTTGTTGATTTTCCCTTCCCTGTTGTATGAGGTCTGCTGATTTCTGGTCTACAACTGTGGTCTAACGTAGTGTGTCTTGCCAAGTTCCAGATCTTGTCTAGTTAAGTGTATGATATAATGTTGTGTTTTTCCTTACATGGGGAGATTTGAGTTTTGTTTTTATTTTATTTCTTAATAAAACCTTCATTTCCTGCATTTGGGTCCTTGCCTCCTCTCCATCCACCCCCACACCGTGACACACAACATCCGATCAAATAAGAGGAATCGAGAAGAAAGCATTTGAAGGCTTAAAAACAAAGACTGTTTTTCAATTCTGACTGTATTTGCAGGCAATTGACAAATGGTCACAGGCAAATAAAACTTTAGTGACAAGGAATCAGTGGCTCAATCGGGTCAGTAACCATCCTGTCTACTGTCCCGAGCATCTCACACACTGGCCCCGGGCCATCGGGCAGTGCTTATTGTTGAGCCCTGCTATTGTATTTAATATGGGAAATCATTCATTTAAAAGTTATTAAGAAAATTAAGCAAATAAATACTATTAAATCGCATGAGTATAATATTAATATAATGTCATGCATTTATTACATGTAAAAAGATTTTTATTACATATAAAGATGTATTATTGCCTATCAAACCTGTCCAATTTAGATCGTTCAGCATGGCCAGCGAACGAGTTTCTGCTATATTGGCTCTGTCAGATAATAATGGCTGATCATCTATGATGACTGATAGAAAACTGTCCAGTCTATATTGGATGGCGATCGGAAACAACGCTCCCCATTCGCTCCTCTTGATTGCAAAAGTTGTGAAATAGCATACACTTTTGTTTAATTTGTTCAATATTTATTAACAAAATACAATTATATTAATGATAATGTCCGAGAAGACGTTGATAACATTAACATCCATCGTAACCATATATGGTTTGCCTAGATCTTGTGTGCTGGATTGTGTGTGCCTGAAACGTGTGTGTGGTTCTGCCAGCCTGATCTCACGAGAAAACGTAAGTATTTTACGTTTTGCCAGTTCAGTGGCTAATTCGAGTTCAGTCGTACGAAATTGTACGATTTTAAAAAGGAGGGGTGGCACCTAACCCCACCCCTAGTCCCAACCGTCATTGGGGGATGAGCAAATCGTACTAAAATGTACGAATTAGATTGTACGAATTAGCCACTAAATGAAAAAGTTACGAATTGCCGTGAGATTGTGTTGGTTCTGCGGGTCTGCAGCTGAATATTATTATAAAAATACAGGATTTTATAATAACTCCTTCATGTTTTCACAATGCAATTGTGTTTTAATTATGTAGCCTGACATGTTTACTGTTCCAAAATATCTTACATGTTTCTTAGAATAAAATAGATTGTGTTCAGGGGTGGACAGTTAGAAGCTGTGATCACAATACAGTGAAACCGTGATTTTCATCCAGGGTGATCATACTGCCAGAATCTTAAACTTGCCCAGAATGCCCACGCCTATTGCGATCTCAACCCATATTCAGAAATGGAAGTGTATTTTAGGGGGCTTGTCAGATGATTTGTGAATGGCGCTGAGCCCGAGGAGAGTGGAGCGAGTGTGCCGCTGATCCGCCGGACGTCTCTCTTCACATGCTGTTTGTTTACTTAAGACCCTCTTGATAAACACGCTCTATTTAGAAACAAACACAGTCGCTGTTTCCACTCTGTCTGCTCCACTCTCATGTCTGTGTGTGTGTGCATGAATAAAACATGGCAAATGTGTATGTGTGTG
>NC_133186.1:45667500-45765000 GCF_049306965.1 Danio rerio | reverse complement strand
TATGCGCGGCTGGTGCCAGCGCTGTGACATACATTCAGCCTAATTAGTTTACACCCTGTCTCCATCGCTGCAGCTGCTAGCGCTCAGTAATGGATATGCTAACACGTCCTCTAATACCTGCAACAGGCTTCATTCACCTCGGCCAAGGGTCACCTGCTCGTTCGCCATTGGTTAAAGCATTGCGCCGTATGCAGATTAAGCCCGGTTCGGTAACAGCCGGCAGTGTTACGTTGAATATTCCCATTGAGTTGCTCAACATATTGGATTGTTGCATGTTGTTGTGTGTGTGTGTAAGCTCTGTGTGTTTAATATCGTAATGTTCATAATGTTTCCTAATCCAGATTGACTCCCTGACCTTTATTCTCTAAATATAGAGCATGTTTCATTTGCGTAAAAAATGAGCTGTGAAAAATGGCCACGGTCTCCGTAATATCTGCAGTATTTAGTTCTGACCTTCAGGCCGTCGAAGATCAAACTCAGACAGTTTAGTGACTGATTTCAACCCCTTCACTGGGATAATTGTATGTTTATGTGGTTGCTAGGGTGTTGGTATGTGGTTGACTATGTACTAATGGGTTGCTATGTACTGTAGTTGCTAGGGTGTTCTTACTGTTTATTATGTTATTACTTGTATGTTGCTGAGACAGTGTCACATGGTTGATTGTACTTGCAGAGTGTTGCTATGTGATTGCTAGGTTGTTGCTATGTGGTTGTTTTGTGTATTTGAATGGGTTGCTATCATAGACTGGAAAAGATATGGACGTAGTATCTGTGATGTCACCCATAGGTTTCTGAAGAGCACAAATGAAGCTAGCAGTAGGCGTGGCCAACCATTGGCATTTTGTTTACACGTCATCGCACCGACCAAGGGATACCAAACAAGGGCAAAGAGGCGGAGCATGAGCTCAGCTACAGACGCCTGCTAGCATTCTGCTTAGACAGACTTTACTTTGGGAGAACGCTTAATACTTTATTACCTGTGACTCGTTTGTGTTCTGACCACATGTGCTTGGTTGTAAACTATATCAATATTGTTTAGACTTTTAAAAACACTGCTGTAACACATTGAGCCACTAAACATTGTTCTTATGACGTTGTTCTATAGGAGGAAATCGAGAATTACTTCCAAACACTTCAGATATAGTCTGTGTTGATAAATGCAGGACTATTGATGAACTCCAGCATAACACTGTATGACCACGCTTCAGACGACTGTTCTAGAGCCTACAGCTCATCAATCTGACAGATTCTGGAGTGCATTACAGCTCTAAAGAACATTATAAATGATAAATGATCTTTAATTAAACAAATACACAGGACATATCTCCTGTTAAGTTAGACCAAGTTAGATTTACCATCAGACATTTTTTATTTAAATGTTATGTTGCTTTTTTAGAGTGTATGTAAACTTTTTGTTTCAACTGTCTATGTTGAGTTCAGCAGATAATCAACTGGAATCAGCTGAGGTGAAGTAACAGCGACCAGCGATGTCAGGGTTGGTGAGGGGAAATGGGGAAAAAGGAGCGAGGACTCAAGTGCAGGAAAATAGGGAATTTATTAAATAATAAACATAAAATTAAAAGCAAAATAAACTACCCCGAGGGGGAAAACATTAACTAAACAAATACATACACATACAAACAGGACTGGGCAGGCTGGCAAGGATGAGGACTGGAAACACGACAGGACTAAACTTCAAACAACAACATATGATGACGAACTGGCACAGGACAGCAAATGTGAGGGGTATATAAACTGTAGAAAATTAACACACAAACAGGTGAACACAATTAACTAATAATGGGTTAACAAGGAGGGTGGGACAAGACAATAGACGGGAGAGCGCATGACACAGAGAGACAACACAAGCCATGCGCTCACATAACAGGACAAGAACATGCAGCCAATGAGAGAACTCATTAACCGCATGTTCATGACAACACACACAACACTGAAGCACACGACAAAAGCACGTGACTACAATGTAAACACCGAGCCACGTGCTTTGACAAAAGACGCAAGACACGAGCACACGATGAATGAAAACACTCACTGTGCGCTCACACACGCAGCGTGCATGCTTCATCCCAGCGCCGACCAAAACCGAAACCAACAAGACTGAGACGCTGGGAATGAAACACCACGCTGCTGACAGACGAAAACACAAACACGAGTACAAGAGCGCACGCGTCTGAGGGACGCAGAGCGCGCGCGCGGCCGCGTCAAGCAGGAGCGTGCACACTCTGCGTACACCCACGACGGCGCACGCACACAGAGACAGAAACAGGACCAGACATGAGTAGTGTCAGAGCTCTGCCACCAAAACAAGAATTTACAAGACCAAAGTGGCAGAACCCTGACAAGCGAGACATAGCTGTCACTCAAGCGGCCACGCCCTTAATTATGCAGACTTAATAAAAGTTAATAAAAATGAAACTGATGAGTTAGGAAAAAAATCAATGTCACGACGGTCAGTGACCACCTGAGGGCGCTGTAGTTCAACAGGACTCAGAAGGAACTACAGCGTCCCAAAATGACTACAACTCCATACTTACCACACGCATACACCGGAACACATACACTGATCTGCCATCACAGCTGTATCTGTTTTACCGTTGATTACTGGACTATATATTCTATCATTCCACCACTATTGATGATCGCGTCGTTGTCTTCCTTGTCTTTCTTGACTCCAGTCCTAGTAAGTCTTGAATACCGAGTTTCTTGATCTTGTTCTTGTATTTTGCTATAGTCTGGTTCGTGTTAACCTGTCTTAGTTTCTTGTTTAGTTCGTTTGTTTGTTACTTTGCTCTTTGATATTTTTGGATTTTTGTTCACTGTTTTTGCACTATATTATATTAAAATCTACATTTGAATCCGCAACCCTTTGTTCCCGTTTTGTTTCCGTTTTGATCACGCTAAACGTGACAATCACCCCCTCACAGTTGTCTTGAAGGGTAATATTAGCTAAATACACCACAATCGTTTCTTGTACCAGGCTATAAAAATGTTTTTATTAGTTGTAAAATTGGCCAATTTAGCATTGCAGTCAGTCTGGAGTTTCTGGAGCCAGCCCCCAAAGGCGAGTCAATGAATTGCAGTTTCAGTTACTTCCATATTGGCTTCACGAGAGTGAGCAGGATGTTGCTGCTTGGTTGCTATGTAGTTGCTAGGGTGTTCTTACTGTTTAATGTGCTGTTCAGGGCTCAACAATAAGGACTGCCCGATGGCCCGGGCCCAGCGTGTGAGATGCTCGGGACAGTAGACAGGATCGTTACTGGCCCGATCGGGCCACTGATGTCCTGTCACTTAAGTTTAATTTGCCTGTGACTATTTGTTAATTGCGTGCAAAAACAGTCAGAATCAAGAAACAGTTTGTGTTTAAGCCTTCAAATGCTACCTTGAAATGCTCATTTCCTCTTATCTGATTGGATGTGAGCACGTTATTTTTTTCGTAACAACCAGTACATCGAAGAGACAGCAACAAGGCGGCAACATCAAGTGATGATGCTAAAGGAAAACATTTGTTTCTAACGTCTTGGAAGCAGACATTTACAAGGTACACCACGACCAAAAAATTTTGCTCATACATTTATTAACACTTTTAAAATATTTAAATTCTTGAATTACAAACATTTTGACACGTTTTGTTTTTAATTTCTGGCTACGAAATAGCTATTAATTATTTTTTTTTGGTAGGACCAGTGAAAATATTGCCAGGGCAAGTAAAAATCGGAACCACTGGTCCGATCGGGCCAGTAGAAAAGATCCTTAGCGTTGAACCCTGTTGTTACTTGTAAGTTGTAGACAGTTTTTGGCAGTCATGTGGATGATTGTATATTATTAATAGGGCTGAAGATCCCCCTTCTCAAACGCCCTCCTCCCCTGTCCGCTGTTCACTTTCACTTTCTTCCACGACTCCCCAACCCTCTTCACTTTCGTCCATGACAACCCCCCTGCTTCACTTGCGTCCGTGATACCCCTCCGCCATCCAACCTTCCCCCCTCTCATCACTTTAGTGCACGACACCTCTACATCCTCGGGTAACTTGCCGGATCAGTTGCCCAAATCTGTTTTCAGGAACTTGCAATTCACAAATTAAGCCTTATTCCAAAATGGATTAAATTAATTTATTTCCTCAACATTCTACACACAATCCCCCATCATGACAATGTGGAAAAAGAGTTTTTGAAATTGTTGCAAATTTATTCAAAATGAAAGATCTGTAAAATCAGATGTACATCAGTGTTCACAGCCTTTGCTCAACACTTTGTTGATGCACCTTTGGCAGCGATTACAGCCTCAAGTCTTTTTGAATATGATGCCACAAGCTTGGCTCACCTAGGGTGTTCCTAAGGTTTTAGTGTGTTGCTATGTGAGTGATATTGTTTTAGTGTGTTGTAATGTGGTTAATGGTGCATTTTTTTAAAGTTAATGATGTAAGTAGTTTGAAATACAATCAATCAATCAGTCAGTCAGTCAGTCAGTCAGTCAGTCAGTCAGTCAGTCAGTCAATCAGTCAGTCAGTCAGTCAGTCAGTCAGTCACAGCTCACAAAATCAATCCTTTTTGTATTTGCAGAACTTTACACAATCAAACTGAAGTAAATAAGCTTGCAAGAGTCTTTTAATGATGATTTTTTTTAAGTATTTGGCGATGTGTGTTCTGTGTGATACATTTGGTGGCTTGAATTTATTTTTAGACTAAGCAAGAATTCCCATGATCCCTCAGTTCGCCACTCATGGGCATCTGTACCAGAACATATAGCCTAAAGTATAGAGAGAGTCACGTGCATCTTGCGGTAGAACATTCATGGGTTTTTGCACAATTCGTTCATGTGTGTGTGTCTGTAAGTGTCCGTTCATGTGATGCATGTATAAATAAACCACAGGAGGAAACCATCATCATTGTGGAGCGTGCATGATTTAAACCGTCCTCCTTAGGCCTGCACAATATTGAAAAAAAAAAAAATCAAGCATTGTGATGTTTTGTTATTCTACGATATGAATACAGTTTCACCAGATAACTTGATTATGACTATTTGGAAATACTTTATCATTTTAGAAAGATTGAGATCAGTGTTTCCCCTAGCTTTACATTTGGGGGGGTTTGGCATGGCTATTCAGACTGACATCGACACAAGGAGTCATGGTGTTCATTTATTTATTTTATAATGACAGCAGTAAATAACTGAACAAGTATTTGAACTGTTCAACCGTACAAGCTAAACATTTACATTTATTTTTATATATATTTTTTATCCATAAAGTGTGTAGCTTTTGTCACTGCAGTGTATCGCAATGGGCTTAGAGGAAACTCTGATATTAGTGTAACCTTGTACACTGATTCTTGCCTTTATATCCTATATTGTATAAACCTATTGTACGCTATACTTCAATAATGCCCATCATTGATTATTAAAGCTGATATTCAGCAAAAGAGAGGGTGTGTTCATATGTTTTAATGATAATAAAAGGAGGCAGTAATGCTGTAGGCTCCGTTTTGTTATAAATATGCATACAGTAAAGATGACGCTCATGTAAATATGCAGCTACACGACAACCTTAACAGTTTTAGTGTCTGTTAAGCTGTTACTATCAAAATAAAAATAGCAGAGCTGGAAAAGGTCCAACCGCAAAAAGTACTGCACGCTTTGGACTAATTCAGCTGCCGTAGGCCGATGCGCTGTGCATTATGGGATATGGAGGAAAATATTTGTTGACAGTATTTTACCAACAGAGAGAGAAAGAGGAAAACATTACCTGATGGATCATTGGTAGTATTTCCGCAAGATGACCATGTCGCAGTTTAGCTAAATGAATTCACGTCTCCTCCTGAAGTGACGAGTGATGCATTAAACACTGTTTTCCAGCCGCCGCAGCGCTTCATTTTCCTAATGTATAGTTTGTCTAAAGCAGGGATACAATCAGCCAGCGCAGTCGTCCCTCCAGAGTAAAAGGTTTTGTTTACCTGCGGGAGTTCACTGGCATTTTCCCGCACGTGAATTCTGACCAATCAATAAGCAGTTTAGGAAATATGTTCAACAACATCTGGCCAATGAGAGATGTGGATTTTGTCAAATGACTGCATTTTGGTTCGTTTCAACTGGTTCGGACCAAAGCCAGCAGTGTGGTGTGGAAACGACCCAAAGACGGCAGAAAATGCAACAATGTCTCATTTATTACCCTTGGTCCGGACCAAATGAAGCAAACTACAGATGTGAAAGCACCCTAAAACGTATAAGTGTAAACGGGGCCTTAGTCCTGCTGTGTGTGTGTGTGTGTGTGTGTGTGTGTGTGTGTGTGTGTGTGTGTGTGTGTGTGTGTGTGTGTGTGTGTGTGTGTGTGTGTGTGTGTGTGTGTGTGTGTGTGTGTGTGTGTGTGTGTGTGTGTGTGTGTGTGTGTGTGTGTGTGTGTGTGTGTGTGTGTGTGTGTGTGTGTGTGTGTGTGTGTGTGTGTGTGTGTGTGTGTGTGTGTGTGTGTGTGCAGATTCGCACTCTATAACATCAGAAAGATCCGACCCTTCTTATCTGAACATGCAGCTCAACTCCTTGTTCAAGCTCTTGTTCTCTCCAAACTGGATTACTGCAACTCTCTACTAGCCGGGCTTCCAGCTAACTCTATTAAGCCTCTTCAGCTGCTCCAGAATGCAGCAGCATGAGTTGTCTTCAATGAACCTAAACGAGCACATGTTACTCCGCTGCTCATCCGTTTGCACTGGCTGCCAGTTGCTGCTCGCATCAAATTCAAAGCTCTGATGTTTGCCTACAAAGCGACTTCTGGCTTTGCTCCTTCTTATCTGCTCTCACTTCTGCAGATCTATGTGCCCTCCAGAAACTTGCGTTCTGTGAATGAACGTCGCCTCGTGGTTCCATCCCAAACAGGGAAGAAATCACTTTCGCGAACTCTCACATTCAATCTGCCCAGTTGGTGGAATGAACTCCCTAACTGCATCAGAACAGCAGAGTCACTCGCTACTTTCAAGAAACGACTAAAAACTCAACTATTTAGTCTCCACTACACTTCCTAATCTGCAATTGCCTCTTTGAATATCACACTAACTGTACAAAAAAAAAAAAAACTAATACTACTAATACTTCCCTTCTTAGACTTTACAGACCTGAAACTTGCCTATAGCACTTATTCATTGTTGCTCTTAGTTGTGTAAATTGCTTCCTTGTCCTCACTTGTAAGTCGCTTTGGATAAAAGCGTCTGCTAAATGACTAAATGTAAATGTGTGTGTGTGTGTGTGTGTGTGTGTGTGTGTGTATGTATGTGTGTTAGTGTGTGTGTGTGTGTGTGTGTGTGTGTGTGTGTGTGTGCTTGGGCTAAGACAAGGCGAGCGAGTTGTAAGCCATCAATCCGATATCCTGAGGAGACAGCACCTTTGTGTTTGTGAATATGGATTATGTCTGCAGTTGGTTCAACATGTCAGCATCAGGTTTGAAAACAGCTATGTCCTCTCGCCATGCAAATCTAGGCTTAACGGCCCGGTAGCGCAGACAGATTATGGAAAGCTGCTCTGGCAGATCTCATCTCACCTCTGGGCCTCTTCAGAACGCCACTTCTGTCAGGACGCAGGTTTTAAACAGGTGTGGATCTGAGGGTTGCTCAAAGATGCTTGAGTTGAGTCTGTGCTGCAGTGTAATGAGTATCTGTCAGTTCCTGTATTGTGATTCACAAGTGTTTACTGTTTATTTGAGGTTGTGAATTGCTTTATAGGCTGTTGATCTCTGCTCTGGTGACTTTTGATGACGAAAATTCAACTCTACAGTTCAACAAAGTGACTTTTATTGACATGTTAGCAGTTTGGCGTAATATAATGTATAAGAAATAATAATATCTAGAGAAATAAGTCTGTAAAATGTGCTTTTTAAAATTGTTAAAAGAAAGGTCAAGATCCCATAATGCAATTCAAAAGCATAGTATTTAATCATTTATTATACACAATTAGTGCATTTTTCAACATAATAACATTAATGTTAATTAGTGTTATGATCACCAGCAATCTAGCGGCTGCAGAGCAGCACATTCACAGGTGTATGGACTACATGTTCCATCATGCACCTCTCACACAGCTGTTCCTGGCGCTGTAGGTAGTGCTGTCGCCTCACAGCAAGAAGGTCGCTGGTTCGAACCTCGGCTCAGTTGGCGTTTCTGTGTGGAGTTTGCATGTTCTCCCTGCCTTAGAGTGTGTTTCCTCCAGGTGCTCCGGTTTCCCCCACAGTCCAAAGACATGCGGTACAGGTGAATTGGGTAGGCTAAATTGTCCGTAGTGTTTGAGTGTGTGTGTGAATGTTTTTAGATGCTTCAGTTTAAATTCTGTCAACATGATTTAATAGCTACAACAGCCGTGACAGTCTCTTAAAAAGAGTGAACTTACTTATAGTGCTGTCCCATTTCTTAGGGGTACATATTGAAGCCCTTCCTCTTCACACTCTGTTTCAAGGAAAAGGGCAAGGGGTACAAAAATAGAATTGGGATTGGGCCTAAATTACATTGTTCAATGCCATGACTTTTTAAAATTTATTTAACGTTAAATGTAGTTTATTTATAAAATTTTTAAACCACAAGTGTAATGAAATGTCATCTTTTGGTGACTTTTCAGGTGCTTGTTTAACAAGAGCAGCATGCACATTCTTCTAAACATCTATTGTTCACCACAGAAACATTATATTGCTTTGGAACAGCAGCAAAAGATGTACATTCGATGCACTGAAGACTGTAATATTTAATTTCACACAGCATGTGTGGCATTAAACATTCAGAAACTGAAACCCTAGGAGCATTTTCTCCATGTAAACAATGCATTACAGAGAACATCCTGAATTACCTCATGTTGTCTGTGTGCAAAAGCACCTGAATATACTTTTATCATCTGCCTATGAAGATCATAATCAACACAGCTTTAGTTCTTAACACACACACAGAGAGAGAGAGAGCGTTTCTTGAAGTCAAGCGTGTGATGGCATGAGCGCAGAGGGAAAGCGAGGTGAGTGAGCCGCTCAGTACTTCGTGTTCTGCTTCAGCTAAATGCGAGTAGCCACTGATCTGCTTTAGTCAGGACACAATCAGCATAGAATCCCAGAATCCCTTCCGACGGCCTAATCCATCCGCTAGAGAGAGGAAGAGGCGCGGAAAAAAGGGCAGGTGGGAACATCAGCAGATGAATATTTGACTGAGTTTCCCAACAGCAGCGAAACACATGTAGAAATACAGGAGACATGAATTGACTGATTCAGAGGTTACATAGGAGAAGACATGTAGCTTTAATGGAAAGGAAGTCAATGCGGCTGTTGTTAATAGTCATTTCAAAGCACAATTCTCTTGCAATTATATCACATTGGAGATTCAGCTGTGTGTGTTGTGGAAAAAAGATTCTGGTCTGCCAAATATTCAAAGTCTCTAAGTCAAACTTTTCAAAAAACGACAAAGTCTGAGATCTCCGAAGTCTTTAGGCAAAGCAGGTTATTGTTACAGCATCAGTAACATCAGAGACAGGTCGTTCGAGTGTCTGCCGAACACAGGCTTGCACACAGTTTGAATACATTTCTGTCTTAATACTCCACCCAAATTTACACATTACACACCTCCATCAGCTTCTTCGCTAATGGGATCTTAAATCTCCTAGGTGCCCGCCACCAATAAAGTCTCAGGGTTTTTCAGGGGTCTTACCCATGTTCTGTTAAGGTCTTTCCTTTCTGTTTCAAAAGTGATGACTCAACAATGCTCAACAATATATCTTGTTCACTGTCCACTGAGCTGTCAACTGTAAGTTCAGCTGAAGTTCATGGGTACTCATATTTTTTTAGATGTCAGTACAAATGAGTGTGGGCGCACATGCAGGTGTGCTTTATCATGAGTTACAGAACAGAATGCAGGTGTCCTTATGGTAAATCTACCCTCATTGTGACATTGTGAGGAAGCCCCGGGCTCGAGGATCCCTTGAGCTCGGGGCTCTCTCCCGGGACAGCATGCCAAACAAGCTTTTGATAGATCATCAGCTAAGTGTGAACACTTGAATCTAGATTAAAATGGCTCATTTGAATTCTGCCGAAGGCATTCAGAATATGTGTGCTACCCAAATAATGACTAAAGTAAGTCTTTGAGAACGGGTTTCTCAAGCCAGGTGGCGCATTAGACCAGGGGCTCATCTCCTGTTTCCAAAATGCATTACAAACTGCTGGAGAAAGTGCTCTACTATGATAATTGCTGATGAAAATAAATGATGCTCAGTAAGATGTACTTGTGTTTACTCACTGTTTGTTCAGATAAACATGAATGTACAACTGTCGGCCTACATGAGCTCCAAACAGCCATTTTTGATTACCCTAATCCGACTAAAGTCATCACTGAACTAAATAGAAATAAAATTAAGACATGTGGAGTATGCAGATATTAGTGGCATTACTGAAGTAAACACAGCAATCAATCTATTACTGTCATGTAGGACTTTTCACCATATTTTCTGATAAGATCCACACACGCAGCTGTCAGTAACGGACTGCACACACACACACACACACATACACACGCAAGTTTTTTCTTTTTATTTGGCGTGCGTTATTAAATTCCATAACACTTTCACCAGTCCTTACTCCTTATTTGCCTCTAATAGCCCAGTTTGTCACGGGGGCATGAATGAAAAGTCCATGAGTGAAAGTTAAAGTCAGCCAAAATGACAGAAAACTTACATGAAAGCACTTCACGTAAACACCTTAGTCCCTTTATTAATCCGGGTTCGCCACAGCGGAACGAACCGCCAACCTATAAAGCAAGTTTTTACGCAGCGGATGCCCTTCCAGTCACAACCCATCTCTGGGAAACATCCACACACACATTCACACACTACGGACAATTTAGCCTACCCAATTTACCTGTACCACATGTCTTTGGACTGTAGGGGAACCCAGAGCACCTGGAGGAAACCCACGCGAAGGCATGGAGAACATGCAAACTCCACACAGAAACGCCAACTGAGCTGAGGTTCGAACCAGCAACCTTCTTGCTGTGAGGCGACAGCACTACCTACTGCACCACTGCCTCACCCTATAATATTGTCAATTAGGGCAAATAACAAGATTACAGATGTCCATATAAGCATAGTCAATAGTGTATTCGAAGTAAGTGAAATTAATACAGTTTAATATAGTTGTAACAATACTTACAGTGTACAAACACACACACACACACACACACAGATGTGGTCAAAATATATAAGATGAAATAAAAGCATAGGGTGAATGCCTAAAATAAGGGTTTAAATGTCTCATTTTAGTGTTTTACAACAGAAAGAGAGTCATGTGGGTTTGCAGGAACATGCGGGTACTTAAATGACCCCTCTGTAATTTGGATCCCAAAATATTCTTTTAAGCTAACACGCTTTGACGTTTTCAAAACAAAGCTGCAGTTAATCCCAGTGAAAGGTCTGCATGGAGACATAACAGTGCTATGATAAGAGCTGCGTGAAATATTGTTTCAGCATCAATATCACAATGTGCGCATCCGCAACAGTCACAGTGCATTCAGTGTCATGTAAGGATCATGGTTGACCTGGAAAAACAGTTCAGAATGCACGATTTGACTATTAATGAAATAAAAATAATAGACACGTTTAATCATAACAGAGTCAATGTTTGTCAAGTCCATGTGGTTTATTATTATTATTATTATTATTATTATTATTATTAATATTATTAATATTCCAATAGTGTTTAAAGCATGGGCGAAGAAGTGGCGCAGTAGGTAGTTCTGTCCCCTCACAGCAATAAGGTCGCTGGGTCACAAGTTTGAGCCTTGGCACAGTTGGCGTTTCTGTGTGGAGTTTGCATGTTCTCCCTGCGTTCGCGTGGGTTTCCTCCGGATGCTCTGGTTTCCCCCACAGTCCAAACACATGTGGTACAGGTGAATTGGGTAGGCTAAATTGTTCGTAGTTTGTGAATCTGTGTAAGGATGTTTCCCAGAGATGGGATGCAGCTGGAAGGGCATCCGCTGCGTAAAAACTTGCTGGATAAGTTGGCGGTTCATTCCGCTGTGGCGACCCCGGATTAATAAAGGGACTAAGCCGACAAGAAAATGAATGAATGAACATTCCCTTGCCTAAACTCGCTGTGAGTGAGATGGAGAAACTGAAAGCATGTCTGAAAAATTATCTTTTTAAAACGAATTTCGTTTGGTAGAAATTGTTGGTAATTTCAGTGTTTTTGTTGGTCAGTTATCCATAAATAAACAAGATAATTTCAGGTGAAGTTCAAAACAAAGTCCACTTGCGCACAAACTGACTAACAGGTCTGTTAAATAAAATATTAATTTAAATAAAATGACAGAGAAATATTCATATAAATTCAGAGTAGCCTATATTAGGCTAAATAATTTTTCTCTTAATGACAATTCATATGAGCCGGTCAGTTTCACTTTTATTAATTTAATCAACTACTTTGACCACAGTGAGCCAGGCTTTACAAACTATTTGCAGCACTTAACATATTCACCTCGAAAGAATAAACTCAGAAGGATAAGAGAACAGAAACTCTTCATGAGAATAATTTTGCTTCTGCACAGCCAGGGAGCTTGATGAAGCGCTTGATGCATCACTGAGACAGCGTGCAGCCCTCCGGTACCTGTGGACACTTTCAAAACAGCAGCACAAAGAGAAGAAATGAGTGCATTGGGGATCTGTCCAATGTATTATTGAGCCGTTTCTAATTTAAAGTTTCAGGTAGGCCTACTTTTTGTGTGAAGAGCAGGTAATAACCCTCTCTGCTCCAGTGTTGCGAATGTGATCTGCTGATCTATCAGACACCTCCGTGAAGTTGGCACCCTATAAAAACAAATAATCCCCAAAACTATGCCATTCGTTTGTGCTACGTTTGTGCTGATTTGTGCCGCAAAAACAAACGTTTGTGCTGGTTTGGGGTCTGAGATATTAAGCATTACTATTTTGACCGTGTGACGTCACTCTTCACCCCATGTTACGCAAATGACTTCAAAACAGCACAAGTCGTTTGTGTTTGATTTGTGCTGGTTTGTGCCGTTAAAACGAACACGGTATCTGTTTTCCTCTTTTAGATATAAGCTAAATATTTCGGGAGCCGTGATGTCACTCTCCACCCCATTTTCTCTAAATCGCGCAAAACTGGTGTCTTTCGTTAGTGCTGGATTTGTGCTGTCTTAACACAGATGAGATAGAGTGACGTTGCGGTTCCCAAAGTGTTTTGATTAGGCAATATCTAAACAATACAAACAGATAAAGTGTTTATTTTAATGGCATAAACCAGCACAAATCCAGCACTAACATATGACACCTGTTTTGTGCAATTTAGAGGAAATAATGGGGTGCTGAGTGACGTTGCGGCTCCCGAAGTGTTTTGATTAGGCAATATCTAATCAATAAACATAGATAAAGTGTTTATTTTAATGCCATAAACCAGCACAAATTCAGCACTAAAGAAAGTCACCTGTTTTGTGCATTTTAGAGGAAATAATGGGGCGCTGAGTGACATCGCAGCTCCCGAAATGTTTTGATTAGGCAATATCTAATCAATAAACATAGATAAAGTGTTTATTTTAACGGCACAAACCAGCACAAATCCAGCACTAATGGATGACACCTGTTTTGTACGATTTAGACAACCTGGGGTGGAGAGTGACGTCACGGCTCCTGAAATATTTAGATTAGGCAATATCTAAGCAATAAAAATAGATAAAGTGTTTATTTAACAGCACAAACCAGCACAAATCCAGCACAAACAAATGAGATCAGTTTGGTGTGATTTAGACCAGGGGTTCCCAAACTTTACAGCCCGCGACCCCCAAAATGACAATGCCAGTGACTCGTGACCCCCAGTATTCTCTGAGGTGGTGGTTATAAATACAGAAACCTTGTATGCAATGACGCACACACACACCAATAGACCCAAGTCTATTCTTTGTTTTTTTATGTATGTCAGTGCTGTTAATGGGCTAGTTTAATCTGGTGTTATAAAATCAATCTGCTGCATCTGACAGTATTGCTGTGTCTTTAGTATAATGTAATTACCCGAGAAGTCGCAATCCAATAAAACTAGTAACTATAAGCTACTATAGTAACTATATAGTTTATAGTAACTTTAACCGACTATTTTTTTTCTCTTTAGTAGGTTAATGATAAAATACAGTAAGTCTTAAGGTTTATTTAAAATTAATTGATTTTTGAAAATCACCAGGCGACCCCCCCCCCCCCCCATTCATTGTCCCGCGACCCCTCGGGGGGTCCCTCAGATTTAGACAACCTGGGGTGGAGAATGACGTCACGACTCCCGAAATATTTTGCTTATATCTAAAAGAGGAAAACAGATACCGTGTTCGTTTTAACGGCACCAACCAGCACAAATCGAGCACAAATAATGCTATCTCAGACCCCAAACCAGCACAGACGTTCGTTTTTGCGGCACAAATCCGCACAAACGTAGCACAAACGAATGGCATAGTTTTGGGGATTATTTGTTTGTATGGGGTGCCAACTTCACGGAGGTCTATCAAACACTCGTTGTTACGGGTCAAAATGAAGCCATTTAATGCAGAACAAAGTACATTTCTCCACCGATTGCTTATATTAACAGAAACAAATAGTCTTGGGGAAGGTTTTTCGTGTTGTCATGAACGATACGCAGTTTGAATTGTGAATATATGAAGAATGATTGACATGCTTGTCATGATTGATTGGACTGAACTTGAATTTAACCACTTGAATATTCATCTGTGCTTCACATTAAACTATAGAAATGCTTCAGAACTCACTATACAACACAATACAGTATAGACATTTATTACATGCATGCCTAAAAATGTGAATTAAATGTCTCATTTTGTGATCTGCTATTAGAGGACACTCGTATAGCCTTGGAGCAAACGCAAATGACCCTCGCTGTAATTTATAGCCCAAAATATTCTTCAAGCTAACGCGCTTCGACGTTCTCAAAACAAAGCTGCAGTTAATTTCCGATGGAAGCCCCTACAAACAGAGCAAACTAACAATTATTTTAACGCACATCCATCCATATCGAATGGTTTCTAACACATTTCATGGAGTTTTTTGATGGTTGCTTGTGCAATTGTGATATCAAAATTAATTGAATGTGTCTTAAATGTCTTGTGATCTGCACAGAAACTCATATGCCCTTGGAGCAATTAGAATGACTCTCGCTGTAATTTGTATTACTAAATACACCTTGAAGCTAACACGCTTTGACATTCTCAAAACAAAACTGCAGCTAATTCCAGTGTAAACGCTTTATGTAAACAGACTAGCCTAATAATTATTTGAACACACATCCATCAATATGTTCTAATATGTTGGTATGTTTCTGTGCAATTATACAGATATTATATTAACGCTTATTGTAATTATGCTTAAACAATGATTTAAACGTCTCATTTTGTGAACTGCAATTATAAAAAAAACTTGCATCGCCTTGGAGCAACATGCAGATAAAGAATGACTCTGTAATTTGCTGTAATTTGTATCCCAAAGTATCCTTCAAGCTAACACACTTTGACATTCTCAAAACAAAACGGTTTGATTCCAGCGTGAACCCTTCATAAAAACAGAACGATCTATTAGTTTTTGTAACACACATCCATCAAAGTGTTCTAACATATTGCTATGCTGGTTGCCAGAGTGTTTCTATGCAATTAAACGATATTACGTGATTATAATTATGCCTAAACAATGATTTTAATGGTCGTTTTTTTAGCTCACAATTAAAACAGAACTCATAGACAGAATTGCATAATTTGTAACCCAAAATACATCTTGAAGCTAACACGCAGGGTGTTTCTGCACAATTATGATACTAACATTTATTGTATTTATACCTAAACAATGATTTAGACGTCTCATTTTGTGATCTGCAATTAAAATAAACATGTATGGCCTGTATAGCAACATGAGGATAAACATGACTTTTTGTTCCAGAATATTCTTCAAGCTAACACACTGACATTTTCAAAACAGAACAGCAGCTAATTCCAGTGTAAACACATCATGAAAACTGAATAACCTAATAATTACTGTAACACACATTCATCAAAGTTTTCTAACACATTGCTATGAAAATTATTTTAAACATCTTATTTTGTGGCCCACAATTAAAATAAAACTCATACGGCTTTTGTAGTAACATGCAGATACACAAATGACCCTCGCCATAATTTGTGAAATACACCTTGAAGCTAACACGCTTTGACGTTTTCAAAACAAAACCATCGTCAATTCCAGCAAAACGTCTCCGTAAATACAGAACTGCCTGATGATTATTTGAACACATTTCTGTCAATGTTTTCTAATGTTGCTACAGTGTTGTTAGGGTGTTTCTTTGCAACTACAATATAATCATTTACTTAAATTATGCTTAAAACATTTAAGTTAAATAGATTAAATAGCAATTAAATTGCACATGCTGACACACAAATGACTCTCGCTGCAATTCGTAAACCCAAAATACACCTTGAAGCTAACACGCTTTGACGTTTTCACAACGAAACTGCAGTAAGATCCTATTGAAACCCTTCATGAAAACAGAGCAAACTTATAATTATTCGAAAACACTTCCATAGAAGTTTTCTTACAGGTTGCTATGATATTCTTCGCAACTACAATATTAATGTTTTTTTGTAATTATGCTGAAACGTTTATTTTTAACGTCTCATTTTGAGGTCCACTTTTAAATTGCAAAATGCAGACACACCAATGATTCTCGATGAAATTCATAAACCCAAAATACACCTCGAAGCTAACACGCTTTGACGTTTTTCAAAACAAAACCGCAGTTAATTCAGAATGTCTGTGTGAAAACAGGACAGCCTGATTATTTTAACATATTTCCGTCAGTGTTTTCTAACATGTTGCTATTGTGTTGCTTTGTTGGTTGCATGGGTGTTTCTTCGCAACTACAATATTAACGTTTATTGTAATTATACCTAAACACTTTGACGTTTTTAAAGCAAAATCGCAGTTACTTCTGTTGAAATGCCTGCGTGAAAACAGAACAGCCTGATGATTATTTAAACTCACTTCCATCAATGTTTTTAACACGTTGCTATTGTGTTGCTATGCTGGTTGCCAGGGTGTTTCTTCGCAACTACAATATTAACGTTTTTTGTGAATATACCTAAACAATGATGTTAACATCTCATTTTGTGGGCCACAATTAAATAACAACATGCAGACACACCAATGACTCTAGACGAAATTCACAAACCCAAAATAAACCTTGAAGCTAACACGCTTTGACGTTTTCAAAGCAAAACCGCAGTTAATTCCAGCAAAACGCCTGCGTGAAAACAGAACCGCCTGATGATTATTTTAATGCAAATACAATCATGTTTTCTAACACGTTGCTATTGTGTTGCTATGATGGTTGCCAGGATGTTTATTCGCAACTATCATATTAACGTTTATTGTAATTAGGCTTAAAAAAATGATTTAAGCTTCGCATTTTGTGGCCCACAATTAAAACAAAAACAAGCGGACACACCAAAGACTCTCACTGTAATTCGTAAACCCAAAATAAACCTTGAAGCTAACACGCTTTGACATTTTCAAAGCAAAACCACAGTTACTTCTGACGAAACGCCTGCGTGAAAACAGAACAGCCTGCTGATCATTTGAACTCACTTCCATCAATGTTTTTTATCACGTTGCTATTGTGTTGCTATGCTGGTTGCCAGGGTGTTTCTTCGCAACTACAATATTAACGTTTATTGTAATTATGCCGAAACAATGATGTTAACGTCTTTTGTGTCCCACAATTAACTAGCAACATGCAGACATACTAATGACTCTCGCCGTAATTCGTAAACCCAAAATACACTTTGAAGCTAACACGCTTTGACTATTAAAAAAAAAAAAAAAAACGCAGCTACATCCAGTTTAAACCCTTCAAAAAAACAGACCAACTAATAACTATTTAAACACTTCTGTCAATGTTTTTTAACACGTTGCTATTGTGTCGCTATACTGGTTGCCAGGGTGTTTCTTCGCAACTACAATATTAATGTTTGTTGTAATTATGCCGAAACAATGATGTTAACGTCTTATTTTTGTCCCACAATTAAATAGCAACATGCAGACATACTAATGACTCTCGCCGTAATTCATAAACCCAAAATACACTTTGAAGCTAACACGCTTTGACTATTAAAAAAAAAAAACGCAGCTACATCGAGTTGGAACCCTTCAAGAAAACAGACCAAACTAATAACTATTTAAACACTTCCGTCAATGTTTTTTAACACGTTGCTATTGTGTTGCTATGCTGGTTGCCAGGGTGTTTCTTCGCAACTACAATATTAATGTTTGTTGTAATTATGCCGAAACAATGATGTTAACGTCTTTTGTGTCCACACAATTAACTAGCAACATGCAGACATACTAATGACTCTCGCCGTAATTCGTAAACCCAAAATAAACTTTGAAGCTAACACGCTTTGACTATTAAAAAAAAAAAAATCGCAGCTACATCCAGTTGAAACCCTTCAAAAAAACAGACCAAACTAATAACTATTTAAACACTTCTGTCAATGTTTTTTAACACGTTGCTATTGTGTCGCTATACTGGTTGCCAGGGTGTTTCTTCGCAACTACAATATTAATGTTTGTTGTAATTATGCTGAAACAATGATGTTAACGTATTTTGTGTCCCACAATTAAATAGCAACATGCAGACATACTAATGAATCTCGCTGTAATTCGAAAACCCAGAATACACTTTGAAGCTAACACGCTTTGACTATTTAAAAAAAAAAAAAACGCAGCTACATCCAGTTGAAACCCTTCAAGAAAACAGACCAAACTAATAACTATTTGAACACACTTCTGTCAATGTTTTTTAACACGTTGCTATTGTGTCGCTATGCTGGTTGCCAGGGTGTTTCTTCGCAACTACAATATTAACGTTTATTGTAATTATGCCGAAACAATGATGTTAACGTCTTATTTTGTGTCCCACAATTAACTAGGAACATGCAGACTTACTAATGACTCTCGACGAAATTCACAAACCCAAAATACACTTTGAAGCTAACACGCTTTGACTATTAAAAAAAAAAAAAACGCAGCTACATCCAGTTGAAACCCTTCAAGAAAACAGACCAAACTAATAACTATTTGAACACACGTCTGTCAATGTTTTTTATCATGTTGCTATTGTGTTGCTATGCTGGTTGCCAGGGTGTTTCTTCGCAACTACAATATTAACGTTTATTGTAATTATGCCGAAACAATGATGTTAACGTCTTATTTTATGTCCCACAATTAAATAGCAACATGCAGACATACTAATGACTCTCGCCGTAATTCGTAAACCCAAAATACACTTTGAAGCTAACACGCTTTGACGTTTTCAAAACAAAACCGCCGTTAATTCCGGCAGAACGCCTGCGTGAAGACAGAACAGCCTGATGATTATTTTAACGCAAATCTGGTCTCATTGTAATGAATTGATTCAGTCGTGCAGGATTTTAACACGCTGTGATACTCCATTCAGAATATTCTGTAATTCCAGCAATTTCCACAGTGATCCCTGCAGACGACCCCGTGGCCTCAGGCATGTCTAATTTAAACTTCTCTCTATCTATCTCTCTCTCTCTCTCTCTCTCTCTCTTTCTCTCTCTCATGCTGTGAATGAAGGTGACGCAGAGTTTACGGCTGCTGAACTCTTGCTGAACCCGTGGAGGCAGGACAGACTGACCTGGATGTGTGTGTGTTTGTGTGTATAAACACTCACGCAGCAGGAGATTTACATCACACACAAGCACACACACACTTACACACACACACACAAACACATGTACACACATACGCTTTGGGTGGAAGTCAGTATTTGTTAGCTGTAGCTCAATATTAACGTGTTTGTCGTATTGAGTTCAGTCGTCGATATCTGATTTCAGTGTTTACGTGTCCATGTCATGTCCAGTACTGTGTATAATTTGATTGTACAGCTTTATATGTTTCATTATCTGTCGTGTGAACTTTGACCGTAATGTGCTGAGCCATAATGGATGCTTTAAAGCTGCTTTGTGTGTGTGTGCGTTTAAGTGTGCGAGTGTATGTGCTCACACTATTTGTCTCTTTCTTTTTAATTACTTTTTTTTAAAAACTTTTTATTTTTCTTTAATCCTGTTTCTTTTATTTCGTGTGTTTATTGTATTCTTGTTTATTGTGTGTGTGTGTGTGTGTGTGTGTGTGTGTGTGTGTGTGTGTGTGTGTGTGTGTGTGTGTGTGTGTGTGTGTGTGTGTGTGTGTGTGCATCCGTGCGGATTATGAGAGTTTAGGACTCACACTTTTATAACATTCTGTTGCTCGTAAGGTTTTTTAAGATTTTTAAATGTAGATTTAATCTTATGTATATTTTATATAATAAGAACTGGATTATATTGATTAGAAATTACATTAAAGACACTTTAAAATATTTTATATTAATAAAAAAAATTTAAAAAAAAAATTATAAAAAAAAATGTTATATTATTTTAATATATTATTATATATTTATATTATATTTTATATTTTTATATAAAATATTTAACATATATATATATATATATATATATATATATATATATATATATATATATATATATATATATATATATATATATATATATATATATATATACAGTGCATCTAGAAAGTGTTAATAGCGCTTTACTTTTTCCACATTTTTGTCTTATCCCAAAATGGATTAAATTAATTTATTTCCTCAACATTCTACACACAATCCCCCATAATGACAATGTGAAAAAAAGAGTTTCTGAAACTGTTGCAAGTTTATTAAAAATAAAAGATCTGTGAAATCACATGAGCATCAGTATTGACAGTCTCTGGCGTGAAGCTCTACATTGAGCTCAGGTCATTCTGTCTCCACTGATCATTCTGGAGATGTTTCAGCAGCTTCATTGGAGTTCACCTGTGCTCAATTCAGCTGATTAGACATGATCTGTAAAGGCGTACACCTGTCCATATAAGGTTCCAGGGTTGACAGTGCATGTCAAAGCACAAACCAAGCATGAAGACAAAGGAATTGCCTGTAGATCTCTGAGACAGGATTGTCTTGAGGCACAAGGCTGGGGAAGGTTACAGAAACATTTCTGCTGCTCTGAAAGTTCAATGAGCACAGCGGCCTCCATCATCCGTAAGAGGAATATGTGTGGAACCACCAGAACTTTTCCTAGAGCTGGCCGGACATCTAAGCTGAGTGATCGGGCGAGAAGGGCCTTAGTCAGGGAGGTGATCAATAACCTGATGGTCACTCTGTCTGAGCTCCAGCGTTCTTCTGTAAAGAGAGAACATTACAGAAGGACAAACATCTGTGCAGCAATCCACCAATCAGACCTGTATGGTAGAGTGGCCAGACTGTAGACACTCCCCGCCTGGAGTTTGCCAAAAGTCATCTGAAGGACTCTCAGACCATCAGAAACTACATTCTCTGCTCTGACGAGACTCAGATTGAACTCTTTGGAGTGAACGCCAGGAGTTACATTTGGAGAAAAGCAGGCAGCGCTCATCAGCAGGCTAACAGCATCCCTACAGTGAAGCATGGTGGTGTTGGCATCATGCTGTGGGGATGTGTTTCAGCAGCAGGAACTGGAAGACTAGTGAGGATAGAGGGAAAGATGAATGCAGCGATGTACAGAGACATCCTGAATGAAGACCTGCTTCAGAATGATCTTGACCTCAGACTGGGGCGACGGTTCATCTTCCAGCAGGACAATGACCCAAAGCACACCGCCAAAATATCAACAGAGTGGCTTTGCAACAACTAAATACTATTTACCCAGAGCTAAATCCTATTGAACATCTCTGGAGGGATCTGAAAATGGCTGAACATCGTCGCTTCCCATTCAACCTGATAGAGCTTGAGAGGTCCTGCAAAGAAGAATGGGCAAAAATTCCCAAAGACAGGTGTGCAGAGCTTGTGGCATCACATTCAAAAAGACTTGAGGCTGTAATCGCTGCCAAAGGTGCATCAACAGAGTATTGAGCAAAGGCTGTGAACACTGATGTACATCTGATTTTACAGCTTTTTTATTTTTGATACATTTTAATAAAATATGTAACAAACATTCATTTATTCAGTCATTTTCCTTCCGCTCAGTCTCTTTTTTTTGATCAGGCATCGTCACAGTGGAATGAACCGCCATTTATTCCAGCATATGTTTTATACAGCAGATACCCTTCCAGCTGCAACCCAGTAATAGGAAACACTCATAAACACTCTGGCTCGCTGATTCGAGTTCCGGCTGGTTCAGTTGACATTTCAGTGCGGAGTTTGCATGTTCTCCTCGTGTTGGTGTGGGTTTCCTCCGGGTGCTTGCACATGTCCAAACACATGTGCTATAGGTGAATTGGCTAAGCTAAATTGGCCATAATGTATGAGTGTATGGGTGCTTCCCAGTGATGGGTTGCGGCTGGAAGAGCATCAGCTGTGTAAAACATATGCTGATGAATGAAGGGATTAAGCCGAAGGAATGAATAAATGAATGTTTTGTTAAATGTTAGTAAATATGTTAAGTAATGAAACCTAATTGTAAAGTGTGATTGTTCAAATTAATTTATCTTCACTGATTAAAACCATATTATTATTATGAAAGAGTCACAAACTTTACACCAAGAACCCAAACTTTATTTATTTATTTATTTTTTTATTGTAGCGAGGTCTCAATATGCCAGAGTTTGACCGTGTGTTGTGCTCTCAAGACATCTCCTGCATAATTAATGCTCTGCACTCTTAAAAACATAATTCCTGCTGGAGTGGAAGTGGTTTAATAAATGAATATTTGATCAGGAGGTGTATCGCGTCGTGTGTGTGAACGCTGGGTGAACTCGTGCTGGGTGAGAAGGGAGGGCTGCTTGGACAGACTGTCACGTTTAAGCTCTTGTAAGATTCACTTATGTGTTTGGGAACAAGTTCAAGAGGGCTTTGAGTGTGCGGTAAACAGTGTGTGACTTCAGTCATTGGACTTACTTCAAGTCAAAATTATTCGCCCTCCTGTCAAATTGGTTTTGTTTTCAAATATTTGCCAAATGATGTTGAACAGATTCAGGAATTTTTTTACAGTATTTCCTATTATATTTTTTCTTCTGGAGAAAGTCTGATTTGTTTAATTTCAGCTGCAATAAAAACAGTTTTTAATTGTTTTAAAGCCATTTAAATGTTAATATTATTAGCCCCCTTCAGCAATATTAGTGTTGGATTGTCTCCAGAACAAACCACTGTTATACAATGACTTGCCTAATTACCCTAACTTTACCCTAATTACCCTAGTGAAGCCTTTAAATGTCACTTTAAGCTGAATAGAAGTGTCTTGAAGAATATCTAGTCTAATATTATGTGCTGTCATCATGGCAAAGATAAAAGAAATCAGTTATTAAAAATGAGTTATTAAAACTATTATCCCTTTTTAAAATGTTTGGATTGCATTTCCTAACTAATGTCACTAACACACTCAATGCATTTTTTTTCAACACATCCCATCATTTCTAAACTATCAACCTCTATCAAATGCTTGATTTGTCGGTTTATGGTAAAAGTACCAGAATTAATATAAGTCGTGCTGCTTCTCGATTCTAAGATCACATTTGCACGCATATTGGGCCATCCTTATTGTCGAACCCTGCTTTAAGAAAACTACAGTGTAAAAATTATTCCCATCCAGCCAAAGTGGCTAGTGGGAGCGGCTGTCTAACCCGCCAGAGCTGAAATCTACCTGCATTTGGCGGGTGTTAATGTCTAGCCATGCCGATCACCCCCTTCCCTAAACCCAATCGACAGTGTTTAATAGCTATCCAGAAAAAGGAAAGCCCTCGCCTGATTTTTACCATGTTTTCAGATTTTACCACATTCTCATCGTTATTTACTTGTTTATTTTATTTTTTGGCTTTTGTTTTTGTCATACCTGCTTTCTGGAAGCATTCTTCACCAGACTTGCCTTAATCCTTCATGACAGAGATTCAACGAGCTACTGGAAATATTCCTCAGAGATTTTGCTTCATATTGTCATGATAGCATCACACAGTTGCTGCAGATTTGTCGGCTGCACTCCATGATGCCAATCTCCCGTTCCACCACATCCCAAAGCTGCTCTATTGGATTGAGATCTGGTGACTGTGGAGGCCATTTGAGTACAGTGAACTCATTGTCATGTTTAGGAAACCAGTCTGAGATGATTGAGCTTTATGACATGGTGTGTTATCCTGCTGGAAGAAGCCATCAGAAGATGGAGACACTGTGCTCATAAAGGGATGGACATGGTCAGCAGCAATACTCAGGTAGGCTGTGGCGTTGATGCTCAATTGGTACTAATGGACCCAAAGTGAGCCAAGAAAATCTCCCCCACACCATTACACCACCACCACCAGCCTGAACCGCATACATGGCAGGATGGATCCATGCTTTCATGTTCTTGATGCCAAATTCTGACCCGACAATCTGAATGTGTCAGCAGAAATGGAGACTAATCAGAGCAGCAACGTTTCTCCAATCTTCTATTGTCCAGTTTTGGTGAGTCTGTGTGAATTGTAGCCTCAGTTTCCTGTTCTGAGCTGACAGGAGCGGCACCCGGTGTGCTCTTCTGCTGCTGTAGCCCATCCGCCTCAAGGTTGGACGTGTTGTGTGTTCAGAGATGCTCTTCTGCAGAGCTCGGTTGTAACGAGTGCTTATTTGAGTCACTGTTGCCTTTCTATCAGCTGGAACCAGTCTGGCCATTCTCCTCTGACCTCTGGCATCAACAGCTCAGACCAGCCTATCTGGCACCAACAAACATGCCACATTCAAAGTCACTTAAATCCCCTTTCTTCCCCATTCTGATGCTCGGTGTGAACTGCAGCAGATCATCTTGACCATGTCTACATGCTCAAATGCATTGAGTTGCTGCCATGTGATTGGCTGATAAGAAATTTGTGTAAAAGAGCAGTTGGACAGGTGTACCTAATAAAGTGGCCGGTGAGTGTAGGGGTACATTTTCAGAATGAGCCCACATGTTGGTATATGGACTGAATTTAAGTTGACACTACTAAATTTATTTTGCTTGTTTAAATCCAGCTCATTTTAACAAAAATAATTCCAATGAATTATTTTTTTTCAGTCTAATGCACATCAAGTGTGCAGGGCTTCTTGGATTGACCGACAGACGTTTAGGGGTTCGCTATAGAGTCACATCTGTGGCTTTGGGATTGAAAAGGTTTTAATGGGCACTCACACAGTGGCCACTTTACACCACACAAATCCATATAGCAGATTTAAGCCAAATTTAATCTGCAAAAGAGGAGGTAAAGAGATGTTTGAATTAAAATGGATTAAAAACAAAACATTAACTGTACAAAATGCTTATTCCTTAGTGTTGTTCCTAGCCAAACTCGCCAAATTATTTTAATGGATATAACAGTTTAATAAAATATAATAAAATATGAAAATGTTTACTGAGAAATGGTGAAAACTATTTATTTTCAAAAGGGGTGCACTAAATTATAATGAGCACTGTAAGTTGTAAGAGCAACAAATAATAACTTGTCTTTTAGTTGATCATCTGGATTGTCAGAAGGTGGATTTCTCTGATGAATCATCTGTTGATCTGCATCTCAATCATCACCAACACTGCAGAAGACCTACTGGAACCCGCATGGAGCCAAGATTCTTACAGAAATCAGTCAAGTTTGGTGAAGGAAAAATCATGGTTTGGGGTTCATTCAGTATGGGGGCGTGCGAGAGATCTGCAACATCAACAGCCTGAGGTATCAAGACATTTGTGTTGCCCATTACATTACAAACCACAGGAGAGGGACAATTCTCCAGCAGGATAGCGCTCCTTCTCATACTCCAGCCTCCACATCAAAGCTCCTGAAAGCAAAGAAGGTCAAGATGCTCCAGGAATGGCCAGCCCAGTCACCAGAGCTGAACATTATTGAGCATGTCTGGGGTAAGACGGAGGAGGCATTAAAGATGAATCCAAAGACTCTTGATGAACTCTGGGAGTCCTGCAGGAACGCTTTCTTCACCATTCTGACTTTATTAATCAGTGATGTGAGTCATGTCAGAGATGTATGGATGCAGTCCTCCAAGCTCATGATGGAGTCAGACACAATATTCATTCTGTCTCCACTGCAGCAGGACTTTATATTCTATACTGGACATTATTTCTGTTCAGTGATGAGACTGAAGCAGAGCAAAGTCAGAGCTTACTGTCCTGATGAAATCAGTCAACATCAAGGCATGATCAGATTTTATTGTGCTCAAATAAACGTCATCTAGAGGCCTTTGCCTTTCATATAAGACACTTCTGACACCAAATGATCAACTAGAAGTCAAGCTACTTGTTACTGTTCCTTAAACTTGAATAAGCAACAAGACTTTTATCCGGTAGTGTAGACATATTGAGTTAAATTTTTATTTTATTTAACTTTTAATAATTTAGGAACCATGTTTATCCAAACCAACTTACTTTACGTATATATATATATATAAGTGCTGTCAAAAGATTAATCACAATTAAACGCATTCAAAATAAAAGCTTGCAGTTTCATATGTGTACTGACCATACTTATTTTGTACATACACTGTGAAAAACAAACGTTTTTTATTTACTTTAACACAATTATCAGGTTTCAACTAAATTTATTCAGCTATATAAGTTTAAACTTAATATTTCAAGTCAGTTCGACTAAGGTAAGTTGAGATGACTTGAAAATTAACTGGTAAGAGGAAAATTTTACCAAACGCACCGTTGAAACAGCGCCATTGTTGTCCAGTGGTCAGCACGTTGCATTACGCCGCCGCCGCCCCGAGTTCGAACTTCACCTAAATATTTTTTTTCTTCTTTTTTTCATTTTTAGTGTAAAGACATTATTTCGTTTGAGTTACTTTATATAGGTGTACATATTTTATTTGTGTGTGTGTGTGTGTGTGTATGACCACCTTTACACTTTCATTCATTTTCTTTTCGGCTTAGTCCCTTTATTAATCGCCACAGAGGCATGAATCGCCACAGCGGCATGAACCGCCAACTTTTTCAGCATATGTTTTACGCAGCGGGTGCCCTTCCAGCCGCAACCCAACACTGGGAAACACCCATACACTCTTGCATTCACACACATACACCACGGCCAATTTAGCTTACCCAATTCCCCTATAGCGGATATAACCCACGCCAACACAGGGAGAACATGCACACTCCACACAGAAATGCCAATTGACCCAGCCAGGACTCGAACCAGCAACCTTCTTGCTGTGAGGCGATCGTGCTACCCACTGCCCCACCATACCGCCCACTTGAAAATTTCATATGATTCGATTAAACAATTTAAGGCAGTAAGATTTTCTTACAGTGTAATTACAACCACACTTATATATATAATTTATTAGTAAAAGATATAAATATTTAACTTGTAAATATAAATACACATTTTCTTAAATACATAAATAAATGTATATATATATATATATATATATATATATATATATATATATATATATATATATATATATATATATATTTTTTTTTTTTTAAGAAAATGTGTATTTATTTATGTATATATATATATATATATATATATATATATATATATATATATATATATATATATATATATATATATATTTATATCTTTTACTAATAAATAAATTTAAACATATGCAAATAATTTGTATTTGTATTGTTTTTGTATGTTTTATTTGTTTTTTTAATTATATATATATATATATATATATATATATATATATATATATATATATATATATATAATAATACAAATTTGTATTTATTTATTTTGGATGCAATTAATCGTTTGACAGCACTCAAGCAGCATTTTATTTACATTTAAAAACAGTTTTCGTTAATTAGTTAATTAATTAAGTGCTTCTGAATAAAAATCCACCGCAGATTCAGTTGATTTCTGTTGTCCGTCTGTAGACATGGTGTGATTTGGAGGACCTTCACGAGTCCAGTCTGTCCTCGCGTCTCAGTTTATTTGACAGACATAGCAGGAGGCAAAGACACACAAATGAATCTTGTCACAACATGATGGACATGAACAGAGTCTGACAGGTCGTGTGGAGTGCTAATGGAGGCCTGTGTGTGAGTCGATCTGTGTTTACATGCCTGCAGACGCACATATCACTCAATCAGAGCTTATTTTTAAAACACAAGCTGCAAACACACGCTCTAATGCAGTTACAATCATAGATCGTTCATACTCATGCGTCATTATTAGTGTTTTCAGAATTACAGATGGTGTATTGGGTGAAGTTTCACACACTAATTTCGAGAGGTGCACGTGATATGATTGAATATGATATCACAGCAAGAAGATCGCTGGTTCGACTCTCGGCTGGGTCAGTTGGCATTTCTGTGTGGAGTTTGCATGTTCTCCCTGCGTTTGTGTGGGTTTCCTCCAGGTGCTCCGGTTTCCCCCACAGTCCAAAGACATGCGGTACAGGGGAATTGGGTAAGCTAAATTGTCCGTAGTGTATGAGTGTGAATGAGTGTGTGTGGATGTTTCCCAGTGATGGGTTGCTGCTGGAAGGGCATTCGCTTTGTAAAAACATGCTCGATAAATTGGCGGTTCATTCCGCTGTGGCAACCCCAGAATAATAAAGAGACTAATCTGACAAGAAAATGAATGAATAAAAGTTAAAACTAGTTGTGAGTGAGCGCATCATTAAGAGACATGATGAACAAACACTGAACACTCTGCTGCAGTGCTGCTGTTCACCACTAGAGGGCCAGAGAGCTGCAGTTTACACTTCATTAAACACACACACACACACACACACACAGCATTAAGCACTCATGTGTGATGTGGACATGCATTTGAAAGAATCAGTCCATTGTTCTCGAATGTTTGGGGGATTTAATTGTTTGTTGTCACTTTGTAAGAGTTGTTTGTTTACACTCGTAATAAAAAGGGCAACCTGGGTTAACAGCAGCACACACACACACACACACACACACACACACACACACACCAAAACGCGACAGTGACGCAAGGTCCTGGCAGACAGGATGTTGATTATGTTGTAGATTAGCAGCTGTTGGCAGGAGTCTGTACATACACACACACACACACAGGCATGCATGCACGCACACACACATTCATTCATTTACTTTTCAGCTTAATCGCTTTATTAATCTGGGGTCACCACAGTGGAATGAACCGGCAACTTATCCAGCATATGTTTCACACTGGGAATCGCATACACACACACACACACGCACAGGGGATAGGACGCTCTACCATACACACACACAGAGGAGAAGGACAGAGTCTCACAAACACCAAACACACAAGCGCGCACACACAGGGAAGGATGATGGAGTCACACACACACACACACTATATTCTCCTATACACAATCAAACACATGCACGCACACACACACACACACACACAAGGGATAGGATGCTCTCCCATATACACACAAACACACACACACACACACACACACACACACACAGGGATAGAATGCTCTCTCATACACACATACACATAGAGGTGCACACACACAGGGGAAGAGGACAGAGTCTCCCTCACACACACACACACACACACACACAGACACACTCACACAAGGGATAGGATGCTCTCCCATATAGACACAAACAAACACACACACACACACACACACACACACAGAGGGATAGGATGCTCTCTTATACACACATACAGGTGCACACACACAGGGGAAGAGGACAGAGTCTCCCTCACACACACACACACACACACACACAACATACACACAGGGGGATAGGATGCTTTCCCATACACACACACACATGCAGGCGCACACACACAGAGGGGAGTACGGCGTCTCTCTCTCTCACACACACACACACACACACACACACACAGGACAGAGGGGATTGGGGCAGTGTGTAGTGTATTGTGGCATTATTGCTGCTGTCAGTAAATTGGTTCCCCATAATCTGAATTTATCAGGCTAAATCACTTCCGCTCTGTTCGTCTCAGAGTGTGTGTGTGTGTGTGTGTGTGTGTGTGTGTGTGTGTGTGTGTGTGTGTGTGTGTGTGTGTGTGTGTGTGTGTGTGTGTGTGTGTGTGTGACCGCAGGGCTAAAGCTGTTGTTGCCACACATGGCGTCGTGTTGCTGATTAAATATTTGTCATCAGCCGTTCAGGTCAAGAACACAAACCAACAGGCAGAAACATCAGCAGATTAGCACATTAGCAGACATTCTGCCTTCACAGCGCTCCAGCTCGCCTCGCTTTCAGATCAC
The DNA here is from genome assembly GCF_049306965.1 of Danio rerio. NCBI lineage: Eukaryota > Metazoa > Chordata > Actinopteri > Cypriniformes > Danionidae > Danio > Danio rerio. Next base: position 45,734,738 of record NC_133186.1, on the reverse strand, counting down.
TTCAACCTACTACAGTCGATATTATATCAATTTACAGCACTTTCCACATGCTGCAAATAGTCATCTTGTTTATCACTGTATTTTGTATTGTTCTCTACTTAAAATTTCTAAAATATGTAAATCAAGACATTTAATAGAGAAGCAAAGTGAATGATTTGAAGACAAGAATTGTTTTCTGGTGAAAAAAAGTCATTTTAGTGAGTTTAAAGGTACCCCCCCCCACCCCCACCCCCCCGGATTGTTATAAATATACAGGTTATAAGGTGCTGTGTACTAATGCGAATGGAGAAAGTATTGCATTGTATATTGAGATAGGGTGCTGTGTACAAGTGTGTATGAGAAAGTATTGCACATATTTATTGCACAGTTGGGGAATATTAACTGTTTATGAGGTAGATGGCCTGAGGAAAGAAACTTTTCCTGTGTCTGGCTGTTTTTGTGCTTGATGCTTTGAAGCGCCGACCAGACGGTAACAGTTTGAACAGGTAGTGTGCTGGGTGCGAGGCGTCCAGAGTGATTTTGCGAGCCCTTATACTCACTCTGGAAGAGTGTAGGATGGGGGTAGTGCCAGTGATTCATTCAGCGGTCCAGATTATTCACTGTAGTCTACGGAGGTCGGTTTTGGCAGCTGAGCCGAACCAGACGGTGATTGAAGTGCAGAAGATGGCTCCTGTTTTCAGGTTAAACTTTCTTAGCTGATGGAGGAAGTACAGTCTTTCTTCACAATAGAGTCTATGTGAATGTCCTACTTCAGATCCTGAGAGATGGTGGTGCCCAGGAACCTGAATGACTCTACTGCTGCCACAGTGCTGTTTTATGATGGTGAGTGGGGGGAGTGCTGGGGGGTTTCTCCTAAAGTCCACTATCATCTCCACTTTTCACCTTTGTCCACAACATGCTGACCATGTCCGTCCCTTTATGACCACGGTGCCTACATCTTCTCATGGCTACTTCCAGCAGGATAACGCGCCATGTCATAAACTGTGAATCATCTCAGACTGGTTTCTTGAACATGACAATGAGTTCACTGCACTCAAATGGCCTCCACGGTCACCAGAGCTCAATCCAATAGAGCACCTTTGGGATGTGGTGGAACGGGAGATTGGCATCATGGATGTGCAGCCGACAAATCTGCAGCAACTGTGTGATGCTATCATGTCAATATGGAGCAAAATCTTTGAGGAATATTTTCAGTAGCTTGTTGAATCTCTGACATGAAGGATTAAGGCAGTTCTGAAGGCAAAAGAGGGTCCAACCCAGTACTAGTAAGGTGTACCTAATAAAGTGGCCGGTGAGTGAACGTTATCTCAGGTAAGAAAAAGAAAAAATATAATTCTACGGTATATTAGAACTCAACGCAAGTTAGCAGAAATGAAACTCTAAACTTGTATGTTTAAAAGCACATGTCTTATAATTATAATTCCAAGGTGACGATATGTTTGAGAATTAACAATAATAACAGCCGACTCATATTAACCTTTATTTTACATCTAAAGAGTCGTGATCTTGATTTTAAGCGAAAAAAAAAATCGTGATTCACATTTCAGCCAGAATCGTGCAGCTCTAGTTGACTGTTCATTCCGCTGTGGCGACCCCTGAAATAAATGAATGAATGCTTTGACACGATTGCAAAAAGCTCTACAGAAACAACAATGAAATAATTTGTTTATTTTGTTTATAATATGCGGGATAACAAGATATAAATAATTACAATAAAGCACAAATAAACAGAACAATAATGATTATACGAAAATGAAGAATAAATAAATTAGATTAGATTAAGCGAGATAGGATATAAGTTAAGCAGACAGGCTCTTAGACTGGTTTCTTGAACATGACGATGAGTTCACTGTACTCAAATGGCCTCCACAGTCACCAGAGCTCAATCCAATAGAGCAGCTTTGGGATGTGGTGGAACGGGAGATTGGCATCATGGATGTGCCGCCGACAAATCTGCAGCAACTGTGTGATGCTATCATGTCAATATGGAGCAAAATCTCTGAGGAATATTTCCAGTAGCTTGTTGAATCTCTGACATGAAGGATTAAGGCAGTTCTGAAGGCAAAAGAGGGTCCAACCCGGTACTAGTAAGGTGTACCTAATAAAGTGGCCGGCGAGTAAAAGTTAGCTCAGGTAAGAAAATATATAATAACTCTACAGTACATTAGAACTCAATGCAAGTTAGCAGAAATGAAACCTTAAACTTGTATGTTTAAAAGCACATGTCTTAATCATAATAATTCAGCTTATGAATAATTGTATTGCAATAAGCTCTACAGAAATAACACTGAAATATTTGTTTATTTATAATAAACTGGATAACAAGATAAAAATTATTTCAATAAAGCGCAAAAAAACAAAACAATAATAATCATATGAAAATGAAGAATAAATAAATTAGATTAGATTAGGCGAGATTAGATATAAGTTAAGCAGACAGGCTCTTCATGTGATTTGCATGTAATCCGGCAGTGTTGCGGTGTGTGTGGCGCTCAGCTGTGAGTGTGTGTATTAACCTAAAGACCAGCATACAGGGAGTGCTGTCATTAGGATGTTGTCACATCGCTTAATTGGCTTTGGCCCTATAGGCAGTTTAGCACTTGGTTATATACATGTGTTACTGTGCATTTTCACAGCCACAACTCAAGACACAGAACATGTTAAAGGTGTTTCAGACAAAGGTGTAAGATATTTTAGAAACATGCTCAGTGAACATTCTTGTTTATTTGACAAACATTGCTGAAGTCAGATATTCTGCCTGCCTGAACGGCTGTTTTAAGCCTCTTTCACATAAACAGACCTTTCCGGAAAGTTACCAGCAATTTTCCGGAAAGGTCTGTATGTGTGAGCAGCAGTGGTGGAAAGAGTACTGAAAAATCATACTCAAGTAACAGTTCCATTACTTGCCTAAAAATGTAGTGCAAGTAGAGTAAAAGTATCTGTTGTAAATTTTACTCAAAGTATGAGTAAAAAGTAGCCCTTTCAAGAGTACTCATGAGTAGTGAGTATTACGCTGTGAAAAGCTGATGCGTTTACATGTAATTTGTGGATATGTGTGTAAACGTAACATTCTGTTGTGCCTGAATTTATTGCCCAGGAGGCATACAACGTCATAGGACGTTAATATTAGGTTAGATTTAGGTTGTGATATCAAGTGACCAAAATTCAATGTCTAGCCTGCGTCTATGGATAACGTTACTTTGATGTCTAATAACAACGTTAAACGACGTTGATGTTTGGTTGATTTTAGGTTGTGTTAGAAAGTGACCAAAATCCAATGTCGAGCAACATCTTAAACAGACATCTGACAGCTGAGGTGACGTAACGCGAGCGGTGAGACCTAGCTGTCACTCAAGTGGCCACGCCCTTAATTATGCTGACTTAATATACGAAACGGATGAGTTATAAAAGAATTCACCCCCTCACAGTTGTCATGAAGGCTAATCATAGCTATATGCACCAAAGCCATCGTTTGTATCAGGCTGTAAACATGATTTATCAGCTGTAAAATTGGCCAATTTACCATTGCAGTCAGTGAACATCTTATTGACGTCAAATACTGACACTGATTTTGAACATCTTGGACACTTTTAGTGCTTCCAAACAGTTTGCTGCAATTACAAATCGCTCATGTCTTGAGTTCGTTCATTATGATGCTATTTACCTTCCGTGTGTGATTTGATTGGACAGGAATTACAGGACTGATTTTGTTAAACTCCATAGACAAGAAAAAAAGTATGATTCTGTCTGGCTTTACACCGCAAACTGTAAAAGATATGGACTTAGTACCCGTTAAGTCACCCATAGGTTTCTGAACACTGCAAAAGAAGCTTTAAGTAGGCGTGGCCAACCGTCGCTATTTTGTTCGCTCATCATCACACCCACCACGGGATACCGAACAAGGTCAAAGAGGTGGAGGGTGAGCAGAGCTACAGACACCTGCTGGCGTTTTGCATGGACCTGGCTTAAGCTGCGGTCACACTAGAGTTTGTGTGTGCGAATTTCTGTCGTACAGCGCTGCGAAAAGAGGCGGGAATAAACAAGATTAGAAATTTAAAAAGCGTGCAATTTCTGTCCAGAGAGGTCATGGTTTGATCCTCGATTGGTCTCAAGCAGTCAAGTGATGCGATTTTGCAGGTCCAGAATTCACCAAGCTTGAACTTTACACCGCAGCGACCTCCGAAACTTGACGCATGACCCTGCGTTTCCGGTCTGACGCATTCGCGTGCGTATGAATAGAAGTCTATGAGAGGAAAAGCCCAGTGTGACCGCAGCTTTGGACAGACTTTCCTATAAGAGAAACATTAAATACTTCATCACCTGAGACTGGTTTGTGTTTTGACCACATGTGCTTGGTTGTAAACTATATCAATAAAGCGTTTAAGCTGCGTCCCAAATGGCACACTATGCTCTCATGCACTATGTACTTATGCACTTACACACTCATTCATTCATTCATTTTCTTGTCGGCTTAGTACCTTTATTAATCCGGGGTCGCCACAGCGGAATAAACCGCCAACTTATCCAGCACGTTTTTTGCGCAGTTTTTACCGCAACCCATCTCTGGGAAACATCCACACACACATTCACACACACACTCATACACTATTTATCAATTTAGCCTACCCAATTCACCTGTACCACATGTCTTTGGACTGTGGGGGAAACCGGAGCACCCGGAGGAAACCCACTCGAAGAACATGCAAACTCCACACAGAAACGCCAACTGAGCCGAGGTTCGAACCAGCGACCAAGCGACCTTCTTGCTGTGAGGCGTCAGCACTACCTACTGCGCCACTGCCTCGCCACCCACTTACACACTCAACAGGATAATATATGTATGTAGTGTCGTCCCAAATGGCACACTATTTTTTTACTAAACGAAAATTCAAACCGTTTTCCTGATGACATTTGACAGTCGCCAAATCAGTGAAATAAACGAACGAATTATCAAATAATACCTGCCGCGAGTATAACCGCATTCACCATCGGGAGGCGCTATAATCACTCTCGTAGGAGAATCTTGCTTTCTCAATCCAAAGTAAAGTGCGCCCGATAGCTCCGCCCCTTCCGCTATGTGAGCAAACCTGCTGCTCGTTGAGTGCGTGAAGTGTCCAACATTACACTTCATTTTAGTGGCTGAATGAGTGCATCATCCGGGTAATTAAAGTGCACTTAGTATTTTGAGAGTTTTCAGTGTGAACACACTACTTACACTATTCATACTACAAAATGGCATAGAATAGTGCATAAAGATGCGATTTGGGACGCAGCTATAGTCTTTTAAAAACACTGCTGTAACACATTGAGCCTCTAGACTTTGTTCTTAAGACGTTTTTCTTCAGGAGGAAATTGCAGATTACGTCCAAACACTTAGTAAATGCAGGACTATTGATGAACTCCAGCATAACACTGTATGACAACGCTTCAGACGACTGTTCTAGAGCCTACAGCTGATCAATCTGACAGATTTGGAGTGCATTAAAGCTTTAAAGAACATTATAAATAATAAATGATCTTAAATAAAACAAATACATTAATAGAGATGGTATATAAATATATCACTTCATTCACCTGGGAAATCGAGGCAACATCAATTTGTGAGCACAAGTGCACAAAGCATGCCATATCCTCTGATAATTGTAGGAAATAAGTCCAAAAGGCAACTGACTGTGTAAAGAAACATTAAACCAAAACAAAAATAGCAAGAATGTGCTGAGCTCAGCGGCTAATCAGCTGGAGTCAGCTGAGGTGACGTAATGCGAGCAGTGTGACCTAGCTGTCACTCAAGTGGCCACGCCCTTAATTATGCTGACTTAATATACGAAACGGATGAGTTATAAAAGAATTCACCCCCTCACAGTTGTCATGAAGGCTAATCATAGCTATATGCACCAAAGCCATCGTTTGTATCAGGCTGTAAACATGTTTTATCAGCTGTAAAATTGGCCAATTTACCATTGCAGTCAGTGAACATCTGGATTTTCTGGAGCCTGCCCCCAAAAGCGAGTCGATGAATTGCAGTTCTAGTTACTTCTGTATTGGCTTTACGAGGCAGAGCGAGAGGTTGCCGCTTGCTTTATACCTTTAAATTTGGGACTTTTTTTTTTTTTTTTTTAAGTGTGTGTGTGTGTGTGTGTGTGTGTGTGTGTGTGTGTGTGTGTGTGTGTGTGTGTGTGTGTGTGTGTGTGTGTGTGTGTGTGTGTGTGTGTGTGTGTGTGTTTATACAGTGCAAAAAGGCACTAGTTTTGTTAGCCATATTGAAATGAGTGTTTTGACCTCAGAATATCTGGTTGGTTGTGAGCAGTTGCTGTTTTGAAGCTGTTTTTGGACTCGTGTTCTGGTGAACTCTGATGTGTCCTTCCCTCCAGCTGTGGACTGCATGTGTGTGTGTGTGTGTGTGTATGTGTCTGTGCTCATGTGCACCTTCCATTCCAGCAGTGTTCCATGGCAAAACTAAATGTATTATACAATAACAGTAGTCAAAACAGTGGTTCAGTTAATGCTGTTACATTTTTACTCTCTCTGTACCTTGCACAATACAATAATGTCCACCACTAGAATTGTACGTTTCCTAAACAAAATGTGAGTGTGGTTTGTGTGGCAAATCGCGGGGTACAATGCAATTTAATTGGTTGCTAGGGTGTTCTGAGCGGTTGCTAGGCAGTTGGCAGGGTGTTCTGGGGTACAATGCATTTTAATTGGTTGCTAGGGTGTTCTGAGTGATTGCTAGGCAGTTTCTGATGTGGTGCTGGGGTGTTCAGAGCAGTTGCTAGGTTGTTGCTAAGATGTTGCTAGATGGTTGGTAGGGTGTTCTGAGTGGTTACTAGGGTGTTGCTATGGTGTTCTGAGTGGTTGCTAGGGTGTTCTGAGCGGTTGCTAGGTAGTTGCTAGACAGTTGGTAGGGTGTTCTGGTGTGCAATGCATTTTAATTGGTTGCTAGAGTGTTCTGGGTTTTTGCTAGGCAGTTTCTAAGGTGGTGTTAGGGTATTCTGAGTGGTTACTAGGTGGTTGCTATGCTGTTTTGAGTGGTTGCTAGGTGGTTGCCAAGGGGTTGCTAGAGTGTTCTGAGTGGTTGCTAAAGTGTTGCTAGGTGGTTGCTAGGGTGCTAGATGGTTGCTAGAGTGTTGCTACGTGGATGCTAGGGTGTTCTGAGTGGTTGCTAGGTGGTTGCTAAGGCGTTGCTAGACGGATACTAAGATGTTGCTAGGTGGTTGCTTGGGTGTTCTGGGTGGTTGCTAAGGTGTTGCTAAGTGGTTGCAATGGTGTTCTGAGTGGTTGCTATAGTGTTGCTACGTGGTTGCTAGGGTGTTCTGAGTGGCTGCTAGGTGGTTGCTATGGTTTTCTGAGTGGTTTCTAGGGTATTCTGAGTGGTTGCTAAGGTGTTGCTAGGTGGTTGCTAGGGTGTTCTGAGTGGTTGCTAGAGTGTTGCTACGTGGTTTCTAAGGTGTTCTGAGTGGTTGCTAAGTCGTTGGTAGGCGGGTGATATTGTGTTCTGAGTGGTTGCAGGGCAGTTTCTAATGTGTTGCTAGGCAGTTGCTAGGGTGTTCAGAGTGGTTGCTAGGCGGATGCTAAGGTGTTGCTAGGCGGTTGCTAGGGTGTTCTGAGTGGTTGCTAGGTGGTTGCTAGGTTGTTCTGAGTTGTTGCTAGAGGGTTGCTAAAGTGTTGCTACATGGTTGCTAGGATGTTCTGAGTGGTTGCCAAAGCGTAGCTCGGCAGTTGGTTGGGTGTTCTGAGGGGTTGCTTGGTAATTGCTAAGGTGTTTCTGGGCGGTTGTTAGGGTTTTCTGAATGGGTGCTAGGTGTTTGCTAAGGTGTTGCTAGACAGTTGCTAGGGTGTTGTAGGTGGTTGCTAAGGTGTTGATTGGTGGTAGCTAGGGTATTCTGAGTGGTTGCTAAGGCATTGCTAGCCAGTTGCCAGGGTGTCCTGAGTGGTTGCTAGGCACTTGCTTAGGCATACTAGGCCGTTGCTAGGCGGTTGCTAGGTGGTTGCCCGACCCCTTATAAAAGTCTTATAGCACACCATTCCTGATTAAACCTCACGATTTGACCCCACTTTGAAGGGTCTGGGACGAAAAATGCGGGACGAGTTACAAACGGAAGATGGAAAAAGAAGAATAGGTATGGAGAACAGCAATAGTGGATTTTGCCTAAAGGGAAACCCCACTAATTAACAACAGATCCTCAAATATTGAATTCAATTGCTCTTTTTATTTTAAAAATGATTAAATACTCTAAAATATGTGCAGATAAGAATGCTAAACAACCTATTTATCAGTTTGTACATCTAAAAGATTATTAAATCATGTTGCTTCTGCAGTGTGTTGTTGAAATATGAGCTTATTTTCATGTCGTTTACATCACCAATATGTTAAATAAACCAAATATACAGACTGTATCACGCTCTGTCATTTAAGGCCACTAGATAGTGTGATATTTCGTGGTTTCATCATGCATCAACTGAAGCAGATTTATCTTGGTATTTAAGAATAAGTCAAGTGTTTTTCAGCACATATGTGAACTCATGCATGTGGAATGGTAAACACTGTGCTGTTTCAAACTCATCATCTCATAGCCTGACCACAAGGATTTACATTAAGCCTTGACCCAGTTTGACCCCATAGCTTAAGGTGGACAATCTGGCAAATGTTAAAATGGATTTCTCGATCTTTGAGATGTCCCCATGACTTCCTAGAATGCCTCGTGAATTACACTGAAGTTCAGACCCGCAGATGATTATGAAGACCTGTCACCCAGCTGTCGCTCAGTGTCATATATGTGCATTTTCTCATTCTGATTGCTCCTCAAATCAGTTGTCGTGTAATCCTGAAGTCGGTGGGGTCATCGTGTGACCCTTGACCTCTGCACTGCGCATACACTGGCTCCTTTTGTCAAAACCACAAATCTGGGTTTAGTGTAATGCGTTTAAGACAGTTTGGCAGGAGCGCGGTGCCAATTGCTTTGCTTGACAATTGCTTGGCAAGATTAAGTTAGATAGATGTTTAGGTCAGCTAAGAGGATTGAAGGTTCCACATACTTGATAATGCCTTGACACCTGGAGACTAAGGTAAGGAGGCAGACAAGTCTTCTCAGTTCAAGTGCTATTGATGCTGGAAAGAGTTTTAAATGAGTCAAATTCAACATTAAAGCAGTCATGAAAGGAATTCAGATTGTTCACTTTTCCTCTAACATGTTGTCCACTTGAAACAAATGTAAAATGTAGGGTGGTGCACAATTCATTCTTTGAGAACCGGTTGGGTTGTTGGATGATGCGTGTTGGTAATGAAATGTTAGCAAAAAGTTTAACAAATAGATGAAGACAAAGTAAAATTGAGACATGCCCTAAAAGCCACTGAAAGCAAAGCCCTGATGACTTGACTGATAGCCCCTCCCTAAAACACTGATTGCCTCACCCCATATGACTGATAACACCCTTCCCTAAAGGACTGATAGCCCCTCCCTATAGGACTGATTACCTTGCCCCACATAACCCCTCCCTAAATTACTAATAGCTCCGCCCCAAATGACTGATAGATCCTCCCTAAATGACTGAGAGCTCCGCCCCAAATATCTGATAGCTCATCCCTAAATGACTCATAGCTCAATCCTAAATGACTATTAGCTCCACCCTAAATTATTGACAGCTCCTCCCTAAAAGACTAATTGCCCCACCCAAAATGAATGATAGACCCTCTCTAAAGGACTCATTATCCCGCCCCAAATGTTTGATAGTCCCTCCCTAAAGAACTGATTGCCCTGCCTCAAATGACTAATAGCCCCTCCCTAAAGGGCAGATGGCTCTGCCCTAAATGACAGATTGCCCCTCCGTTAAGGACTTATGCTCCACCCTAAATGATTGACAGCACCTCCCTAAGAGTTCTCCCCTGTCTAAAGGACTTATAGCTCCACCGTAAATTATTGATAGCTCCTCCCTAAAAGACTAATTGCTCCGCCCTATTTGAATGACTCTAGAAATGTTTGATAGCTCCTCCCTAAATTAATGATAGCTTTGCCCTAATTTACTGATAGCCCCACCCTAAATGACAGATAGCCCCTCCCTGAAGGACTTTTGCTCTGCCCTAAAGAACTGATAGCACCTCCCTAAATGACTCGATAGCTCCGCCCTAAATCACAGATACCCCCTCCATAAAGGACTTATGCTTTACCCTAAATCAGTGGTTCCCAACCTGGGGTCCACGCCCCCCTAAGGGGGGCGCCAGAGTTCACAGGGGGGGCGCGGGAGAGGATAAGTATTGAGGTAGAAAAAGGCATAAAAATGGTCCACTATTATAAAGGGCTTTGCAATTAATCGAAAAACCGATTTAGATTTCGGTTTCAAACGATTATAAAAAGCATTAATCGAGATAAATGATTATTGCATCATATTTCGCCACAGTTGTACACGTGTTGCTCTTAAAAGCGCGAAAGAGCTTATGTGTGTGTGCAGCACGATCACGCAGTCAGAAGCATGCGGCCAGTCAGCATTCACTCTCATTCGCACACTGAGACGAGCAGAGGAGCGCAGACATCTAAAGTCATCTTAACGTGAACGCTTTAATGGTCAAATAGGTGTCAAAACGCGGTGTTTAGTGATTATTTACATTAACCCTCATTTTTATAATAAACAAACTAGTTGAGGATCAAAAGACGTGAAAGAGAACCCATTAAAGAGACAGCGCGCTATAATCCTTCTGCCGCCTGTTTTTATCATGATTAAACAAACACAACGAGAAAACCCTCGCTGCTCTTGACTGAAGGACTGCTGTAGCTAAAGTGTTTTTCTTACAGTGAAGATGCTTAAAGCACAGTTTGTTTCATATTTTTATTCTATTGTATTTATTTCTCTTTCCATTGTAGGGTGGAAAATAACTGTATGTATACACTTGAAGTCAGAATTAGTAGCCCTCTTGAATATTAGCAAACCTTTTCCTGCCCAATTTCTGTTTTATGGAAAGAAAATTTAATAACTTATTTCTGAACATAATAGTTTTGATATCTCATTTCTAATTACTGAGATTTCTTTTTGTCTTTGCTATAATGACAGCACATAATATTTTACTAGATATTTTTCAAAATACAAGCATTCAGATTAAAGTGCAGTTCAAAGGCTTAATTAGAGTAATAAGGCAAGTCATTATAACGCTAGTTTATTCTGCAGACAATCAAAAATATATATTACTTAAGGGGGCTAATAATATTGACCTTAAATTGGTTTCAAAATATTTAAACCTGTCTTTATTCTAGCTAAAATAAAACAAATAGAAGAAAAAAATATTATAGGAAATACTGTTAAAATTCCTTGCTCTGTTAAACATAATTTGGGAAATATTTATAAAAAAAAAAATCTCAGGAGCGCTAATAATTTTGACCTTAACTGGCAATGGTTTTGAATAATCGTGATTACAATTATGACCAAAGTAATCGGGATTATGATTTTTCCCAAAATCGAGCAGCCCAAAAAAATAAAAAATAATCTAAACACATGCTTAAAATTCCAACATAATAGTGAAAATAATTAAAATAAATAACTTTAAATAATTATTTAAATTTTGCTCACTCGCGCAATATGCTTGTCAACGTATTGTAAAGGCAAAATCAAAACAAAAATGGCAGACAAACGTAAATGCAGTGATTCTTCAGAGGCGAAGAAAAAGATTAGACAGTATGACAAAGCCTACCTAAATTTTGGATTTATTGAAGGCCAAGACAAGTTAAAACTGATTAATTAATATTTTCTATACATATTACTATATATTAATATTACACAAACACACACACACATATATATATATATATATATATATATATATATATATATATATATATATATATATATATATATATATATACACACAGTACATATGTGTGTGCGTGCGTGCGTGTGTATTTATATGGTGGGGGGGCTCCAATGTTTGTATATGTTTATGGGGGGGGCCCCAAAGAAAAAGGTTGGGAACCACTGCCCTAAATGACTGATAGCTCCGCCCTAATGGACTCATAGCACCTTCCTAAAGGACTTATGCTCCGCCCTAAATGACTGATAGCCCCGCCCTAAATTACTGATAGCTCTGTCCTAAATGACAGAGAGCCCCTCCCTGAAAGACTTTTGCTCTGCCCTAAAGAACTGATAGCTCCTCCCTAAATTACTGATAGCTCCACTCTAAATGACTGATAGCCCCGCCCTAAATTACTGATAGCTCCACTCTAAATGACTGATAGCCCCGCCCTAAATTACTGATAGCTCCATTCTAAATGACAGAGAGCCCATCCCTGAAGGACTTTTGCTCTGCCCTAAAGGACTGATAGCTCCGCCCTAAATTACTCATGGCTCCGCCAACTTTTATGGACTGATTGCCATGACTCAAATAGCCCCTCCCTAAATGACTGATAGCTCCGCCCTAAATGACAGATAGCTGCGCCCTAAATGACTAAAAGCCCCTTCCTAAATGACTGATAGCTCTGCCCTAAATGTGTGATAGCTCCGCCCTAACTGACTAATAACCCCTCCCTAAATGACTGATTGCTCCGCTCTAAATGACTGATAGCTCTGCCCTAAATGACTGATAACTCCACCCTAAATGACTGATAGCTTCGCCCTAATGGACTGATAGTACCTTAATTAAGGACTTATGCTCCGCCCTAAATGACTGATAGCCCCTCCCTAAAGGACTGATTGCCCCACCCTAAGTAACTGATAGCCCCTTTCTAAAGGACTTATAGCTCCGCCCTAAATGACAGATAGCCCCTTCATAATAGACTTATGTTCGGCCCTAAATGACTGATAGCCCCTCCCTAAAAAGGACTTATAGCCCCTCCTTAAGTGACTGATAGCTTCGCTCTATATGACTGATAGCTCTGCCCTAAATGTCTGAAAGCTCTGACCTAAAGGATTGATAGCCACACCCTAAAGGACAGATAACCACTCCTTAAAGGACAGATAGCTCCGCCCTAAAGTACTGATAGCTCCGCCCTCATTCTGACTCGATGGTCTGAAGCATAAATCAGCATTAATATCTGCTCCACATTCCAGCGGATCCTGTTCTTCCTAGAAACCTCTGCAAACATCATTGCAGCTGAACAACCGTATGAGCAGAAAGGCAACACCCCATATTGAAATCTAATACATGCTAATATATGCAAATTACATATGACATACAAGTCCATTTTTGAAATTCACATAAATAAAATGTCACATATGCAGTATATATTTTAAAATATTGCAAAAAGTCATTGTTTTTTCATCAGATTTTTACCGTGATAGCACTACTTAAACTATTTATACTTAAAAATAGTGTTGAATATGGGATATGAGATGCGCTTATTGTGTTTTTTATTTATTGTTGCTATGCAGTTGTGTAGCAACCATCTGAAAAGCACAGCGTGATTCACTGCAGTATCCGGAAAGGTTGTTGTGCAGGCAGGGACTCGGCTGCTCCCGCTGTTGACATGAGCTGGCCTTTGTTTCTCCAACACGCTTTTGCGGTATGCCAGCTCCATCATTTCCCCTCCGCACGCAGATTCCCTTGTGTTGGCATTGTATTGCCAACAAAGCTCAGGCATGATAAATTGTTGAAGCTGGAGATTCCCTCTTGCCACGGGGAGGCTCCGTCAGAGGACGAGCTGTCAAACATGGTTGTGGGAAGGCGGCGGTGAGGAGCGAAGGCTGTCTGGTGCTGCTACTGTCTGAAGGGGATCACACATACTGGTCAAACGAGGCCACACACACACACACACTAGCTCACAGCGCACACAAACACACAGACTAGCTCACAACGGACCTGGACATTTGTGCTTTTCTCAAATCTGTGACTACACGAAGGATCAAAAAACACAAAACTAAATGGTGTTTCAGAATTTTGCCTAATGCTAATGTATCATGCTAGCATTCATCTTAAAAGATCCTGACAACAGCATGGCATTATTAGAAAACAATTAAAACAGAAAACATTTAAAACAATATTTTGTCTTGTTACATTTGCTAATTCACTAGCAAACATGCTAATTGTTTTATAAATTGATAGAAACAACAATGTTTTATATTATGTTGCTTTAAAACATGCTAGCTATGTTGTAAATTGATAGAAACATGCTAAATCTAATTAGAAACATGCTAAAAGTACACTAAAACTTGTTAACATTGTGTTAAACTATGCTAGAAACAGGCTAGCAACATGGTAAAACATGTTAGCAATGTTTTATTTCATTTTAGATGCTTTAAAACTTGCTAGCTGTATTGCACATTGATAGAAACATACTAAAGCATGTTATAAACATGCCAACAATACACAAAAACCTGTTAACAATGTGTTAATCTATGCTAGAAAGAAGCTAGCATTGTATTAAAACATGTTAGCAAAGTTTTATCTCATGTTAGATACTTTAAAGCATGCTAGCTGTGTTGTAAATCAATAGAAACATGCTAAATCCTTTTAGAAACATGCTAACAATACACAAAAACTTATTAGCAATGTGTTCAATAATGCTAGAAAGAAGCTAGCAACATGGTAAAACATGTTAGCAATGTTTTATGTCATGTTAGATGCTTTAAAACATGCTAGCTATGTTGTAAATTGACAGAAACATGCTAAATCTTTTTAGAAACATGCTAACAATACACTAAAACTTGTTAACTATGTTTTATATTATGTTAGATGCTTTAAAACATGCTAGCTGTATTGTAAATCAATAGAAACATGTTGAATCCTCTTAGAAACATGCTAACAATACACAAAAACCTGTTAACAATGTTCAGTTACGCTAGAAAGAAGCTAGCAACATGGTAAAACATGTTAGCAATGTTTTATGTCATGTTAGATGCTTTAAAAAATGCTAGCTATGTTGTAAATTGATAGAAACATTCTAAATCTTATTAGAAACATGCTTACAGTAGACTAAAACTTGTTAACATTGTGTTAAATTATGTTAGAAACAGGCTAGCAACATGGTAAAACATGTTAGCAATGTTTAATGTCATGTTAGATGCGTTAAAACATGCTAGCTGTATTGATCATTGATGGAAACTAAAGCACGTTATAAACATGCTAACAATACACAAAAACCTGTTACAAAGTGTTCAATAATGCTAGAAGTGATAGAAGCTAGCAACATGGTAAAATATGTTAGCAATGTTTAATGTCATGTTAGATGCTTTAAAACATGCTAGCTTTGTTGTAAATTGATAGAAACATGCTAAATCCTTTTAGAAACATGCTAACAATACACAAAAACTTATTAGCAATGTGTTCAATAATGCTAGAAAGAAGCTAGCAACATGGTAAAACATGTTAGCAATGTTTTATGTTATGTTAGATGCTTTAAAACATGCTAGCTATGTTGTAAATTGATAGAAACATGCTAAATCTTTTTTAGAAACATGCTAACAATACACTAAAACTTGTTAACAATGTTTTATATTATGTTACATGCTTTAAAACATGCTGTATTGTAAATCAATAGAAACATGTTAGATCCTCTTATAAACATGCTAACAATACACAAAAACCTGTTAACAATGTTCAGTTATGCTAGAAAGAAGCTAGCAACATGGTAAAACATGTTAGCAATGTTTTATGTCATGTTAGATGCTTTAAAACATGCTAGCTGTATTGAACATTGATGGGAACATACTAAAGCGTGTTATAAACATGCTAACAATACACAAAAACTTTTTAACAATGTGTTCAATAATGCTAGATAGAAGCTAGCAACATTGTAAACATGTTAGCAATGTTTAATGTCATGTTAGATGCTTTAAAACATGCTAGCTTTGTTGTAAATTGATAGAAACATGCTAAATCCTTTTAGAAGCATGCTAACAATACACAAAAACCTATTAGCAATGTGTTCAATTGTGCTAGAAAGAGATCAGTGATATGGTTAAACATGTTAGCACGGTTTCATGTCATGTTAGATGCTTTAAAACATGCTAGCTGTATTGTGAATTGATGAAAACATGCTAACAACTCGGTTGTAACGAGTGTTTATTTGAGTTCCTGTTGCCTTTCTATCAGCTGGAGCCAGTCTGGCCATTCTCCTCTGACCTCTGGCATTAACAAGGCATTTGCGCCCACAGAACTGCCGCTCACTGGATATTTCCTCTTCTTTAGATCATTCTCTGTAAACCCTAGAGATGGTTGTGTGTGAAAATCCCAGTAGATCAGCAGTTTCTGAAATACTCAGACCAGCCCGTCTGGCACCAACAACCATGCCACATTCAAAGTCACTTAAATCCCCTTTCTTCCCCATTCTGATGCTCGCTTTGAACTGCAGCCTCTTGACCATGTCTACATGCCTAAATGCATTGAGTTGCTGCCATGTGATTGACTGATTAGAAATTTGTGTTTACAAGCAGTTGGACAGGTGTACCTAATAAAGTGGCCGCTGAGTGTACATGCTAAATCAGACTAGAAGCATTAGCAACTTGTCAGAATTGTTAAAAACATGCTAACTTTCTTTATTTTCTGACAGACTGTATGACTTTTTCTTTACTTTATTAATTGTACTTTAACTTGAAACTTCACAACTGAGGCAATCTTAAACAAACGTAAAGCTTTCCACTGTAAAAAAATCTTGTTAGACTTAAAGAATTAAGCATTTTCAACTTAACGTGTTGGAGTTTTAGTAGTTAGTAATGCTTTTATGATGTTTTTTTTTATGTTTTTATTTTTACAAGCCAACATCAGAGTCTTTTATTTTAGTTAGTTATTATTAGAAGGTGATGTAAAAGTCCTTCGCTGAC
This sequence comes from Danio rerio, assembly GCF_049306965.1. Taxonomy (NCBI): domain Eukaryota; kingdom Metazoa; phylum Chordata; class Actinopteri; order Cypriniformes; family Danionidae; genus Danio; species Danio rerio. The sequence continues at coordinate 45,718,001 of NC_133186.1, read as the reverse complement.
TTGTCAGATTCACCTGGCGTGCTCTCTGTCAGTGCATTCAGTGTTTATGTTATATTGCGCTTGGTTTAGTTGTGATGAACAGAACTCATGTGTATTCACAGTTGACTGGGTGTAAGTTACAGGGATAGACGACCTCAGAGATACGACATGTTTTCAGGCTCTCATCTCCCATCTGTCAATATGCTCATAAACATCTGTCATCGACAAAACAACACGACATTCATGCACTCACAGTAACACTTATTATAATTACACTCAGCAGTCAAACAGTTGCTTTGATGTTTTGTGTGGTTGCTAGGGAATTGTTTGTAATATGAGACTTAATATTCACTCATTCATTTTCTTTTCGGCTTTGTCCCTTTATTAATCAAGGGTCGCCACAGCAGAATGAACTGCCAACTTATCCAGCATATTTTTTACACAGCGGATGCCCTTCCAACTGCAACCCATCACTAGGAAACACCCATACTTAGCTTACCCAATTTACCTATAGCGCATGTGTTTGGACTGTGGGGGAAACCGGAGCACCCGGAGGAAACCCACGCCAACACGGGGAGAACATGCAAACTCCACACAGAAATGACAACTCACCCAGCCGAGGCTCAAACTAGTGACCTTCTTGCTGTGAGGCGATTGTACTACCCACTGTGCCACCGTGCTGCCCCAGACATAATATGTGTCATATCTATAATATCTTATATCAGATTTTACATCAATATAATGTATGGAATATTATAAATAGTGTAAATATGCTGGGTTTTACACTGTTTCTTTGTGTTATCCCAACACAAATCAGTTTGGTCAACTTAATTGTTTTTACTAATTTAAGTGGATTGAACACAAAATAATTAAGTTGACCCAAAAAACAAACTTGAGAATTATGTTGGTCAGCTCCTTTCAGGCCCAGATTGGCTAATCGGGAGGACCGAGAGAATTCCCGGTGGGCCGGTCCATTTTTTGGCCGCGAGGGCCGGTGTCCCTAGTTCCAGAATCGGTTGCTCTCAGCAGTCACACTTTTTAAAAATAATTTAATTATTTACTTGACAACAGCCTTCTTATTCATTATTTTTCCGCAGCTCTGCTCTTTGTATCTATTTTCTCGTAGCCTCGTGAGCAGGATGCAGGTTAATGATGATATAACTAGATAAGTCACCATTAAACGTACAGCTGTTGTGGTACAGTGGTTAGTACGTTAGATTATGACGCAGCCAACCTGGGTTCGGTCCTTGTCTGAGTAGTAATTTTTTTTTTTTTTTTCATTTTTATTGTTAAGACATAATACTGTAAGGGTTGTTGAACATTTGAAGTTCTAAAAGAGCTGTTTTCTCAAAAGAAGACGTGATAGTGTAATTAGAAACTGAATTGGAAATAACCTTATTTTAATATAGTCAGTGGTGAACTGAGGTGGGCCGGTCTGAGGCTTGAAACTCCAGGGCTGAAAAAGAGTCCCGCTCCGGCCCTGGCTCCTTTTAAATAGTAGTTTCAACAAGCAGCAACAACCACAGCTTTTTCAACCAAAAACCTTCAGGTTGGCTCTCCTTTTTAATTATGGATGGTAATAAATGCTAAATTGTTATCACGATATTAAACTATTTTTGAATTTCTGATGAGTGATGGTAGTATGTGTTATACAGAATTAAATGGGTTATTTTAATAGTAGCATCTTTATTTTGGCCACTTTTTTGGCTTTATTTTTATCCTTGTTTACAAATCTATACTGGGTTTACTCCCATCATATCTCCAGAATTAGCCTGTTCTTAGCTATGGCCTTCGGTCGCAGGATATTTATTTACTGTCTGTTCCTAAAGTGCAGACTGAGATGGGGAAAAGGCTTTTAAATATGCAGCACTTTCAGCATGGAATAATCCACAAACACAGTTGCAGTTTAGAGTTGATTTCACTTAATACTTTTAAAAAGAGCACGGATGGTTTAGAAGTTGAAACACAGGCTTGTAGATGTTTGAATAGTTTCTCAGTATGCTTCATGTTAACAGTCTTTTGTTTTGTTTTTTTGTTTGTTGTCTGTTAGACCCATGTGACATGTACAACTGAAGTCAGAATTATTATAACTCATCTCTAATAGCTGATTTTTTTATCTTTGTCATGATGACAGTAAATAATATTTGACTAGATATTCTTCAAGACACTTCTATACAGCTTGAAGTGACATTTAAAGGCTTAACTGGGCTAATTAGGTTAGCTAGGCAGGTTAGGGTAATTAGGCAAGTTATTGTATAACGATGGTTTGTTCTGTAGACTATCAAGAAACAAAATTAGCTTAAAGGGGCTAATAATTTAGTCCTTAAAATGGTGTTTAAAAAATTAAAAACTGCTTTCATTTTAGCTGAAATAAAACAAATAAGACTTTCTCCAGAAGAAAAAATATTATCAGACATACTGTGAAAATTTCCTTCTATTAAACATAATTTGGAAAGTATTTAAAAAAGAAAATTTCAAATGGGTTGTAATAATTCTGACTTCAACTATATATATATATATATATATATATATATATATATATATATATATATATATATATATATATATATATATATTTTATATATATATATATTTATATATATATATATATATATATATATATATATATATATTTTTTTTTTTTTTTTTTTTTTTTTTTTTTGCTTTGCTTTGCTTTGCCAAAATGCTTAAAGTAATTTCTAGAACATAATTCTTAACTTCAGGTAAACGAAAGAACTATTCTGTGACTCAATAAAAACAGTAAAGTTATATATTTCTCCTGTAATTCAGGTTTATGAATATATCAAAGCACATTGAAATGTAATGCAGCTTTCAGTATTTAATACATTTTATGTTTATATATTTATTTGGTGCAGTGGTTAGCACTGTGGCCTCACAGCAAGAAGGTTACTGGTTCAAGCCTCGGCTGGGTCAGTTGGCGTTTCTGTGTGGAGTCTCCATGTGTTGGCGTGGGTTTCCTCTGGGAGCTCCGGTTTCCCCACAGTCCAAACACATGCGCTATTGGGGAATTGGGTAAGGTAAGTTGGCCATAGTGTTTGAGTGTGTGTTCTGGTCCTCCAGGTTGAGGGTTGAGCATTGGGCTAATAACCCACCTCGTAAAAAAAATAGAAGTTATGAAACACCAAAATCGTGCGGCTAAATATCAACTTCGACATACAGTAAATGGCTCTGAGAGTTTTTATTTATTTATCTGCATTAAAATGTGCAATTGTTCTCCCTGCCTTTGCGTGGGTTTCCTCCGGGTGCTCCGGTTTCCCCCACAGTCCAAAGACATGCGGTACAGGTGAATTGGGTAGGCTAAATTGTCCGTAGTGTATGAGTGTGTGTGTGGATGTTTCCCAGAGATGGGTTGCAGCTGGAAGGGCATCCGCTGCGTAAAAACTTGCTGGATAAGTTGGCGGTTCATTCCACTGTGGCGACCCCGGATTAATAAAGGGACTAATCCGACAAGAAAATGAATGAATGAATGACTAAAATGTCTGATGTTTATATTTTTCTCTCCTAACAATGACTTTATTTACCGTGATGAAAAATATCTGAAATGTCATTCAGTGTAACAATAATTTATATAGCAAAAAAGCTTTATTGTTTGCCACTACTCCATAAATTCTTCTCTAGATTTTCAAATAGAATCAAACTGAGTATGATCACGTATTGCTTTCTAGCTCAGAATAAGTATTGCTGATCCATCTTTTACAAACATCTGCTACACCAAACGCTGTTGGAGCATTATATTATCCATACATCCAAGCATTAAAGCAGAACACGTGCATTTAAATTGCTTTCTATGTACAAATAAAATCACTTGAGAGTGCTCCAGGCTGCAGAAACACTGAACCGGTGAATGGATTAACACTGGTGCGTTCTGTGGATCAGACTATAATATCATTGTTGATGATCTTCCATTGGCGTCATTGACTGAAGAGCCGTTTCATTCCCCGCTGTGATAATCTGCATTGCTGCGGTGTGGTAATGTTAACCTTATCAGCGAACGCTTTTAATATCAGTCAAACAAATCAAATTTACCACTGATCCATTCAAAATAAACAACGCCACAACAGATTTAATCTGTAATGCTGCTGAATGTGATCTGATGAGTGTTTTGCTAATACAGAGCATTTTCAGAAATAGATTTGAGTCTGTCGTCACCTTTTCTTCCGTGATTAGACTGTGTTTGTTTGCCTGCTGGAGTAAATCCATGTTTGTGGTGTTTGCTGTCAAACTCGAGGATTAAAACAAACTCGGCGTCACCAGGAATTAAACACAAGGCCTTTGTGTGGACGCCAGATTCAGACAAGAGCTGAGAGCATTATATTACTATCCATAGAAACAATTCATTCATTTTTATTTCAGCTAAGTCCCTTTATTACTCACAGCGGAATGAACCGCCAACTTATCCAGCACCGTTTATCCAGTGGATGCCCATCACTGGGAAACATCCATACACACCCATACACTACGGACAATTCAGCTTATTCAATTCACCTATACCACATGTGTTTAGACTGTGGGGGAAACCAGAGCACCCGGAGGAAACCCACGCAAACGGGGAGAACATGCAAACTCCACACAGAAATGCTGACTGACCCAGCTGGGGCTCGAACCAGCTACCTTCTTGCTGTGAGGCGATTGTGCCACCCACTGCCCCCAGAAAAACAATACAACAGATAAAAAGGAAATGACCATTGAAATACTGATTCCAAATCAGAGTTCCTGATAGTTCCAGCTTTTTTAATTCAGCAAGTAAACCTCCTTTAGTATAATTGCATCAATGTGAAATATTTGGTGATTTTTGTCGGGTAACCATTCATAATGTTTTAAAAAGTCATTTCAAGAGTGCACACTCAGCTGATGATCTATCGAAAGCTTATTTGGCACGCTGTCCCGGGAGAGAGCCCCGAGCTCAAGGGAGCCTCGAGCATGATGTATCCACCAAATATACACTACCTGACAGAAGTCTTGTCGCCTATCCTAGTTTTAGGAACAAGAAATAATAACTTGACTTCAGAAGTGGCTTATATGAAAGGCAAGGGCCTCTAGATTTTGCTTATTTGGGCACAATAAAATCTGATCATGTCTTGATTTTGACTGATTTCATTAGGGCAGTAAGCTCTGACTTTGCTTAGACGACTCATCACTGAACAGAAATAATGTCCAGTATAGAATATAAAGTCCTGCTGCAGTGGAGACAGAATGAATATTGTGTCTGACTCCATCATGAGCTTGGAGGACTGCATCCATACATCTCTGACATGACTCACATCACTGATTAATAAAGTCAGAATGGTGAAGAAAGCATTCCTGCAGGACTCCCAGAGTTCATCAAGAGTCTTTAGATTCATCTTCAACACCTCCTCCCCATCTTACCCCAGACATGCTCAATAATGTTCATGTCTGGTGACTGGGCTGGCCAGTCCTGGAGCAGCTTGACCTTCTTTGCTTTCAGGAGCTTTGATGTGGAGGCTGAAGTATGAGGAGCGCTATCCTGCTGGAGAATTGTCCCTCTCCTGTGGTTTGTAATGGGCTGCACAAATGTCTTGATACCTCAGTCTGTTGATGTTGCAGATCTCTCGCACACCCCCATACTGAATAAACCCCAAACCATGATTTCTCCTCCACCAAACTTGACTGATTTCTGTAAGAATCTTGGCTCCATGCTGGTTCCAGTAGGTCTTCTGCAGTATTGGTGATGATTGAGATGCAGATCAACAGATGATCCATCAGAGAAATCCACCTTCTGACACTTCAGATGATCAACTAGAAGTCAAGTTATGATCTGTTCCTCTTACAACTGGGATCCACACAACACTTTATCAGGTAGTGTGTTTAAAATTTCTATTTAACAAATGTGGAAGTCAAAATAATTATCCCTCATTTAATATTTAAATGTAATGAAATTTAAGACAAAGGACATGGTATTTTTTATAATTTACCAGCAGTTTCTAAACGATTTCAACACTTACAACGTGTGTGTATTGCACTGACAACTCTTTAATTTAGTACTAAAGTTCTCTCAGAGCTCCCCAAAAGTATAAACTAAATGAAATAAAACATCTCACAGTTCACGAATGAATGTCAAAACTCCCCTGGAAGGGTGTAAAAATGCTCCTCCGTCTGGCGGGTCAATGAGTTTACTCCGGCTCTCAGCAGGCGGGACGTTACGCCAAAAGAAATGGGTCACAACTGACCACATAATCGTGCAGACTTAAGACACAACTGCTTTCTTTTGTTGACATCACATTATGTGTCCAATTAAACTTGATCGTGGATAATCGATCGAGATAAAGCCAAATTAGACAGATGCCGACCTCCCGATGAAGCTCACAAATGCGGAAAATCATAGACAATGCAAGCGCCAATAATGCACAGACAGTATTATAGGCAGACTGTAAATCATAATTAATACTATAATTAATTAACCACAGGTGTCAGACTGGATATACTGTGTTAAATCCATTCCAAATGCACACATTATCAATCAAATGCACTACAAAAAAAGACATGATCGTGATCAAGTATACTGTAAATGATGCTCTTCCATCAAATCGTGGATTATGAATTATGCATTTGTCTGTATGTGTCACTTCCTATATTAGCATGACTCTATTCAGGTTATAAAACATTCATTCTGATGCCTGCGCAGTCGTTTCCTTATGTAATGGGGTTTAGTCCTTGTTTTGAAAACACTTTGGATGGAGAACATTGAAACCTGTTCTGTGTGGGTTTATAGTTCAGTCAAACACAGCAACTGTTAAAGACTGGCTTATGAAACAGTGCATTCAGTAAAATAACATCATTCGGAAAAATATATCACTGAAATCCAGTTATACAATGACTTGCCTAATTACCATAACTACCTTAATTAACCTAGTTAAGCCTTTAAATGTCACTAGTAGCTGAATATTAGTATCTTGAACAGTGTCTGGTCAAATACGTGCTGTCATCATGACAAAGAGAAAAGAAATCAGGTATTAGAAATGAGTTATTAAAACTATTATGTTTGGAAATTTGTTGATAAAAATCTTCTCTCTGTTAAGCAGAAATCGGGGGGGGGGGGGGGGGGGGGGAAATATACAGGGGGAGCTAATAATACAGGAGGGCTTCAACTGTACACTCACCGGCCACTTTATTAGGTACACCTGACAACTGCTTGTTAAAGCTAATTTCTAATCAGCCAATCACAAGGCACCAACTCAATGCGTTTATGCATGTAGACATCAAGACGATCTGCTGCAGTTCACACAGAGCATCTGAATGGGGAAGAAAGGGGATTTAAGAGACTTTGAATGTGGCATGGTTGTTGCTGCCAGACGGGCTGCTCTGAGTATTTCAGAATCTGCTGATCTACTGGGATTTTCATGCACAACCATCTCTAGGGTTTACAGAGAATGGTCTGAAAAAGAGGAAACATCCAGTGAGCGGCAGTTCTGTGGGCGCAAATGCCTTGTTGATGAGGCCAGAGGTCAGAGGAGAATGACCAGACTGGTTCCAGCTGATAGAAAGGCAACAGTAACTCAAATAAGCACTCGTTACAACCGAGGTCTGCAGAAGAGCATCTCTGAACACACAACACGTCCAACCTTGAGGCGGATGGGCTACAGCAGCAGAAGAGCACACCGGGTGCCGCTCCTGTCAGCTAAGAACAGGAAACTGAGGCTACAATTCACACAGACTCACCAAAACTGGACAATAGAAGATTGGAGAAACGTTGCCTGCTCTGATGAGTCTCCATTTCTGCTGACACATTCGGATAATCGGGTCAGAATTTAGCCTCAACAACATGAAAGCATGGATCCATCCAGCCTTGTATCATCGGTTCAGGCTGCTGGTGGTGGTGTAATGGTGTGGGGGAGATTTTCTTGGCACACTTTGGGTCCATTAGTACCAATTGAGCATGGTGTTAACACCACACACAGCCTACCTGGGTATTGCTGCTGACCATGTCGATCCCTTTATGAGCACAGTGTCTCCATCTTCTGATTGCTACTTCCAGCAGGATAACGCACCATGTCATAAACTGTGAATCATCTCAGACTGGTTTCTTAAACATGACAATGAGTTCACTGTACTCAAATGGCCTCCACAGTCACCAGAGCTCAATCCAATAGAGCAGCTTTGGGATGTGGTGGAACGGGAGATTGGCATCATGGATGTGCAGCCGACAAATCTGCAGCAACAGTGTGATGCTATCATGTCAATATGGAGCAAAATCTCTGAGGAATATTTCCAGTAGCTTGTTGCATCTATGACATGAAGGATTAAGGCAGTTCTGAAGGCAAAAGGGGTCCAACCCGGTACTAGTAAGGTGTACCTAATAAAGTGGCCGGTAAAGTGTATATGTGTGTTGTCTGACTAACTACTGTAACTGGTGATCACCATGTAGGGAGCATTAGTTAGTGGGTGGTTGTTGTAGGGTGTGTTTTCTGTTTAATTCTGGTTGTGAATTGCATTATGGGATGTTGATCTCTGCTCTGACGACTTTTGATGTTGAAAATTCACCTCTACAGTTTAACCAAGTGACTTTTATTGACATTTTAGTAGTTTCAAATAATATAATAAATAATTTCTAGGCATATCTAGATAATATCTTGTCGCCTTAGTCCCTTTATTAATCCGGGGTCGCCGCAGCGGAATGAACCGGCAACTTATCCAGCAAGTTTTTACGCAGCGGATGCCCTTCCAGCCGCAACCCATCTCTGGGAAACATTCACACACTCATTCACACACACACACACTCATACACTACGGACAATTTAGCCTACACTATTCACCTGTACCGCATGTCTTTGGACTGTGGGGGAAACCGGAGCACCCGGAGGAAACCCACGCGAAGGCAGGGAGAACATGCAAACTCCACACAGAAACACCAACTGAGCTGAGGTTCAAACCAGCGACCTTCTTGCTGTGAGGCGACAGCACTACCTACTGCACCACTGCCTCACCCTTATCTAGAGAAATAAGTCTGTAAAATAACAGTAAATGTGCTGCAGTTTATTACAAGACTTTTGTAGCGTAATATACAACACCAACCAAGACAATATAGCACAAATGCACACTTTATTTAACTCTTCAAGGGTAAAAGTTGTTGGAAGCAAGATCAAGCTCCCATAATGCAATTTAAAAACATAAATAAATGGGGAAAAATAAAAAACATTAATCATAAGATATGGAAAACTGCAAATTTATGGATCTTTTTTACAGTGTAAGTCATGTGTCAGCATGCAGGGAGCACCAGCTAGTGTGGAAATTCTGAGTTTCACATAATTCCTTCATGTTGCTAACTTAATTGTTTTATTTAAGTTGATTGAACGTAAACAATTAAGTTATCTGCAAAAAATCTCCAGACTTGTGTCGATTCAGCTCATTGCAGCTAAGTATTTTGAACAAGCAGCAAAAATAATAGTTTGAGTTTGTAGGCTGTGCAGATGGTGCGGTTCGGACTCTTCCTCAGTGAACCTGCTGGGTTTGTTGAGTCTGAATCCTGTCTGAAACGCCGCTCAGTCGGACCTCCTTCAGAGCCCAGCTGGTTCTGAGCGCTAATGATGTCTTAATCTTCCTCCAGACGGCTGTAGTGAGAGTCCATTGTGGGCCTTTGTTACCAAATAAACACTGTAATCTGTGTGCTGCGATCGGAGATTGCCGTGGATTGTTTAGCAGCTAAAACCAGCCCTGATTATAGACATGGAAGATGAGCAGTGGCGGCACGGTGGCTCAGTGGTTAGCACTGTGACCTCACAGCAAGAGGGTCACTGGTTTAAGTCTCGGCTGTGCCAGTTGGCATTTCTGTGTGGAGTTTGCATGTTCTCCTCGTGTTGGTGTGGGTTTCCTCCGGGTGCTCCGATTTCCCCCACAGTCCAAACACATGCGCTATAGGGGAATTGATTAAATAAATTGTCTGTAGTGTAAAGGGATGCCATGATTGTAGATTTTGGTTGTACGATTATAGTCTGAGGAATAATCAGGGTTTCACGGTTATCACGATTTTAATGCATTCATCCATTTCAAAACATTACTAAGTTAGAAAATCACCTGAAAACTCCTAATATTTGAAGTGTTATTTACTGCTGTTCAGAACAAAATAATACAGTATATAATAATAATAAAAATAACAATGGTCCATTTCTCTTTGGACTTAAAATAAGTTAAAAATGAGGTATTTAAACATAAGTAATAATTTTACATTTTACATTACAGCTATGCTTTTGCTTTCTTCAGTACATGTTAAAAGTTCCTAAAATTAATAATAATAAAGGCAGTGTTAAAAACCCAGCCCTTATTTATCAGCCGCACAATCACTTTTGATTTATTTATTTATTTATTAACTTTTTTTTTTTACCTGGCCTGATTTTGAGTTTATTTTTTGCCCATATGCACTGGCGGCCAAGTGGATGTGCCATTAGTGGAAATAATCTGCTGTTACACAACAGTGCAGAGTCAGAACATCGAGTACAGAGTCGCACACTGACACACATAAACACTGTGATGTCAGAGGACTGAGACTCCGCCCACTCACCCTGTCACATGACCTGCAGTACTAACATGCAGACGACTTTCTCAATGGAGGAAACAACAAACCAGTGTGGCTTTTATACATTTAGTATTTATGGTTATATATTGTTTGTGGACAGTAAGGCACAGTTCACTCAAAAGATAAACAATTCTTAGTTACATTTTCTGTTAAAATATTCTGCAAAAAAAACCATCCATTGACATATACAGTATTTTTGGATGTCAGCAGCTGCTATTTTTATTCTTTAGTATATCTTGTCTTGTGTTGAACAGAAGAAAGAGTTTAGAGTTTAGTAAATACTCTTAATAAATTTATTTTTGGCTTAAATTAATGAGATCATTTATAAATAATTAAACAGAATGACTTTTTTTGTGGCTCTTAAATCTGCGGTATGTTTCTCTTTTATAAGTTCCTACTATAAGAGTAAAGCAGTGAGTACCTTTTTTCATGATAAAAATATACATTACCTAACCTTATAGTATCGTTTAAAAAGTATTATTAACACCAATACTAAGTGTTTGTGCAATAGTTAAATACTAGGGCATGATATTGGAAGAAAACTGACTTTGCAATATTTTCATTCACCACGATATACACTTACCGGCCACTTTATTAGGTACACCTTACTACTGTAGTACCGGGTTGGACCCTCTTTTGTCTTCAGAACTGCCTTAATCCTTCATGTCATAGATTCAACAAGCTACTGGAAATATTCCTCAGAGATTTTGCTCAATATTGACATGATAGCATCACACAGTTGCATCACATCCATGATGCCAATCTCCCGTTCCACCCCATCCCAAAGCTGCTCTATTGGATTGAGATCTGGGGACTGTAGATGCCATTTGAGTACAGTGAACTCATTGTCATGTTCAAGAAACCAGTCTGAGATGATTCACACTTTATGACATGGTGTGTTATCCTGCTGGAAGTAGCAATCAGAAGATGGAGACACTGTGCTCATAAAGGGACGGACATGGTCAGCAGCAATACTCAGGTTGGCTGTGGTGTTGACACCATGCTCAATTGGTATTAATGGGCTCAAAGTGGTATTAATGGGCTCAAAGTGAGCCAAAAAAATATCCCCCACACCATTACAGGTGTACCTAATAAAGTGGCCGGGAGTGTAGATATTCTATATTCTTCAAACTACTGAAATTCTCCTGTTCTGCTTGAACTAGAGCAGACTGGAGATATGTATTAATTCCATAAATGATCATCATTGCTGTGATGTCCGTTCTTAAAGACAGCTGCCCGTTTAATAGTGAGCTATATAGTGTGCTTCCAGCATCAGCCAGCAGGAGCCGACGGGTCACCATTACTGACTGAACTCTGACTCTGAGTTCACAAGTCACATGACCTGCAGCATCAAAACATCTTACACAAGTCAGAGATGTAGAGTAAACAGTCACTCGCATAAACACATACACTTATACTTATACACACACAAACACTTACTGATACACATAGACACCCACTGGTCCAACACTGATACACACTGACTTTTTATATTTCAGTATGGACTCTTAAAGCTGTTTAAGTCCCCGCTGGGATACAAAAACAAGTACATTGCATGCATACACAGACACACACACATGCACACATGCATGCTCACACACTGATGCACAGACACACATAAAACAGTATACACTAAACACCAGTACACACTCATAAATACACACACATTAATACACAACCACACACACACACGTACACACTGAACAAATGTACAGTCTCTTACACTCATAAACTCATACACCCTTATAAATACACACACTGATTTATAAGCACATACACACATGTATACAAACACACAGATACATTTACACTTACACACACGAAAACCTATACACACTGAACTCACACATGCAATCTCTCGCACACACACACACACACACACACACACAAGTACTGCATGCTGAACACGCACACACAAAAGCAATACACACACATTGATACAAAAGCACATACACACACATATATACACACAGTTATAACTATGCTGGCACACATATACACACTGATACATATACTCTCATAAATACGCATACATTGATACACAACGACACACACACATATACACACACACACATTGATACTAAAGCACATACACACACATATATATATACACACAGTTATAACTATGCTGGCACACATACACACACTGATACATATACTCTCATAAATACGCATACATTGATACACAACGACACACACACATATACACACACACACATTGATACTAAAGCACATACACACACATATATATATACACACAGTTATAACTATGCTGGCACACATACACACACTGATACATATACTCTCATAAATACGCATACATTGATACACAACGACACACACACATATACACACACACACATTGATACATATACACTCATAAATACGCATACATTGATACACAACGACACACACACATATACACACACACACATTGATACATATACACTCATAAATACGCATACATTGATACACAATGACACACACACATATACACACACACACATTGATACATATACACTCATAAATACGCATACATTGATACACAATGACACACACACATATACACACACACACATTGATACATATACACTCATAAATACGCATACATTGATACACAATGACACACACACACACATATACACACACACACATTGATACATATACACTCATAAATACGCATACATTGATACACAATGACACACACACATATACACACACACACATTGATACATATACACTCATAAATACGCATACATTGATACACAATGACACACACACATATACACACACACACACATTGATACATATACACTCATAAATACGCATACATTTATACACAATGACACACACACATATACACACACACACATTGATACATATACACTCATAAATACGCATACATTGATACACAACGACACACACACATATACACACACACACATTAATACATATACACTCATAAATACGCATACATTTATACACAATGACACACACACATATACACACACACACATTGATACATATACACTCATAAATACGCATACATTGATACACAATGACACACACACATATACACACACACACATTGATACATATACACTCATAAATACGCATACATTGATACACAATGACACACACACATATACACACACACACATTGATACATATACACTCATAAATACGCATACATTGATACACAATGACACACACACATATACACACACACACATTGATACAGATACACTCATAAATACGCATACATTGATACACAATGACACACACACATATACACACACACATTGATACATATACACTCATAAATATGCATACATTTATACACAATGACACACACACATATACACACACACACGTTGATACATATACACTCATAAATACGCATACATTGATACACAATGACACACACACATATACACACACACACTGATACTTATACACTCATAAATACAGATACATTGATACACATCGACACACACACACATTGATACACAACCACATGCACACACACACACTCCCACAGATACACATACACTGATACCATACTTGTACATGTACACTTATACACAAGAAAGCCTGCACACACCGAACACAAGCGTACAATCTCTTTCACACGCACACACACAAACACTGAACACACAACAATACACACTAAACTCTACGCTCATAAATACAAACATTGATACAAAAACACATACACGCACACACATACACACACTGATACATATACACTCATAAATACACACATATTGATACACAACCACATATACACATTGATACACACAGATACAAACACACTCATACTGGTACATATAGACTGACACACACACAAACTACATACAAGCTAAGATGCACTGAACTCGCACACCCACAACAAACTAGTGCATACACACACACACACAGACACACACACACACACACAGGCTGAGCTTCTGATGCTGTAATAGATTTATATGAGTATTAAATCTGCTCTTCCTTCTTCATCTCAATCCTATTAGGTTTGTCTTGATGCTCTGGTTTAATATTCTCACAGCACACACACACACACACACACACACACACACACACACACACACACACACACACACACAGTTGAAGTCAGAGTTATTCGCCCCCATTTGAATTTTCTTTTCTTTGTTAAATATTTCCCAGATGATGTTTAACAGAGCAGGGAAATTTTCACAGTATGTCTGATAATTTTTTTTCTTCTGGAGAAAGTCTTACTTGTTTTATTTTGGCTAGAATAAAAACAGTTTTTATTTATTTTTTTAATATTTTAAGGACAAAATTATTAGCCCCTTTAAGCTATATTTTTCCGATAGTCTACAGAACAAAGCATCGCTATACAATAACTTAATTACCCTAACCTGCCTAGCTAACCTAATTAACCTAGTTAAGCCTTTAAATGTCACTTTAAGCTGTATAGAAGTGTCTTGAAGAATATCTAGGCTAATATTATTTACTGTCATCATGACAAAGATAAATAAATCAGTCATTAGAGATCAGTTATTAACACTATTGTGATTAGAAATGTGCTGAAAAAAAAAATCTTCTCTCCATCAAACAGAAATTGAGGAAAAAAATAAACAGGGGGGCGAATAGTTTTGCCCTTAACTGCACATACATAATTGTGTATGTTTAAATCTAAATAAATGTTTTGTTTCTTCTTTAATCAAGTGATGTTTTATAAACATATTTCGGGAGAAGCATGATCACTTTTGACGAGGCTAATGTAACCGGTTCTGCGTTGTGTTTTCTTTGTTTTATTAAGGAATAACCAGTCGGGGATCTGCAGTTGTGACGGCTCTTTACTCACTGAGAATAAATCAAAAAGCACAGCTTTTACAGTGTGTCTTCGCCCTTACAGCTTTTCTGTTAAAAGGAAAGTGCAATGCATTTTAGCATTCACATGCTTCAGTTAGGCTAAAGTCAATCAAAACCTCAATTTAAGTGATAACACAAAAATAATGAAATATATGTGAAAAATAAAGGTATAAATATTATTTAAACATGAAAACCAGCTTTAAAAGTTATTTATAAAGTAAAGATGATTAAAGATTAATTGGAGCTTAGCAGACACCCACCTCTCCCATGCATAGTCAGTGCAGAAAGGGAAGAGGCGGGCGCAAAACAGGAAATTAAACAGCGTGAGCTCCCTTAGACATTTAAAGGAGAAGACACACACTAACAAACACCTCAGGTATACTTACTAACACATTAGATAAAACACATATTTTGTGTAATTCTATACTTAAAGCGAATAATAATTTTCATACCTGTTACACTAATTCATTATTGACAATCATTCTATTATCCAATCAAACACGTCACATCTCTGTCACTCGACTTCAGCATCCCTCTTCACCACTCCAACTCGACACTGTTAAACCCCATACCTAAATCTGAGCGGTGGAGCGATCTGCAGCTGGGCTAGTTATACACACAGTGTATATATATAAAGACACAGACAGATGTCAGACTGTTAACTCACTTTTATCATCATTTGCATGAAAGTGCAATTATTTACAGAGTAATAACAAGTATTTTAATATAACGTTTTTAAAACTAGGATGATGGTTCAATATGAATAGAACAGATCCAAGAACTGTTCATCCCAGTCAAAACAGTCGAAGTTTAGCGGGTCTCATGCTGTCATTAGCCAAAACATCTTGACAAACCACACATAAAGGTCGTGGTTCATCAGCTGGTCCTGTCCACGGAAATCCTTAACTCAAATACTGATCATCATATCGTCGTCTTTTGGGTTTAAGCCCTGAACTTGAAGGCTTTGAATCAGGGGGTCTCAGAAACCGATCCATTGTGTTAGCAGGCATATACCTGTATTGGCAGGCTTGCCAAACAGAAGCGAATTCACAGCTATGGCCTTCTGGGTAAATAAGGTTTTCTTATTTTAGACAT
This sequence comes from Danio rerio, assembly GCF_049306965.1. Lineage (NCBI taxonomy): Eukaryota > Metazoa > Chordata > Actinopteri > Cypriniformes > Danionidae > Danio > Danio rerio. The sequence continues at coordinate 45,701,536 of NC_133186.1, read as the reverse complement.
TATTTTTTTTTAGCTTTGTTTAATTAAAACGTTTCAATATAATAAAAAGTACATATAATAATTAAACTTAATTATATTTTTATTATATCATATTTTTTCCCGCGCCTCCCCTGACATGCTCTGGCGCCCCCCAGGGGAGGCGCGCCTCACACTTTGAAAACCCCTGTTCTATTCAGTCAAATATCTGTGAGTGTTAACCACGTGTGCCGCAAGCCTGCGTTTGAGTGAAGGTCTCGGCCGTTAGATCGCCCCCTGGGGGCTGGCTGCAGTACAAGTCATAAAGCCCGCCTCCTCCGTGTTAATGAAGGAGACTTGAGCCCAAATAAAAAAATTAATTACACTTGCAATAAAATGTCCCGAAAGATAGTTCTGGTGGATTAAGGCGCTGGTTATTGTGCTGAAATAGGTGCAGATCTTCATTTGTGTAAACAGTTTGTTTTTAGCAGTAATTTAATGCTGGGCGTGTCATCGTGATTGACAGCTGTGATTGACAGTTTCTCAAAGCAGCGCGTCTGAGCTTCGGCAGAAGACTGAAGTGTTATTACTCGATTTCTGTGTTATTTTACCATGACAAAATGAGTTCAGCAGTAAACTACAGTTTCTGACATACATGGTCCTGGTGGAACTCTGTTTATTCGCTAAGGTCAGGGCATTTTTAGTTTGGTAATACACGCCTAACCACCCAGATAGCAAAACACACTCGGGCCAGTTCCGGCTAGATTCTCGCCTGCCGGAGACTTACCCCTCAGAGCTCAGACTGACTACCTCTGCTGGACCTACTCCGGATGCCTGGACTCACTGCCCGATTCCAGCCCGAGTCAATCGAGCCAGATGCGGCGGCCGAGCGAGCCGGCGCTGCCGCATGTGAGCCGGAATCAGCCCGCGACACCGCGAGTAGGTTATGCGCTGCGGCCCGGAGCTGGCGCGATTGAATATATAAAACCCTCATATTTGTTAACGTTATTACATCCATTTGTGTTGATATGACAGCAAACGCATGCTGAGCAGTTCGGGGGGCGTAGTTGATTTTACATAAAGCGTTTGGTTGGAAGCTCGACTCCGCTCATTTTCGCGGCTCCTCCTCTGGCTCCATCAGACAGTCCTTCTGCGCATGTCAAGGCTCCAATTTCAGCAGTCTTTTGCGACAGTTTGTGCCCATCAAGCAGGTGTTTTGCCCTCAAGGCGTTCAATGGGAAAAGGGCTGTCGCGTCGTCCATATTTTTTACAGTCATTGGTGTTAACTCGTGAAGCCTTTTTGGCTGGCATATTTCCCACCCTTTAGCTGAAATATTTCTGGTATATTTGCACATGCACTTCTGACCCTATTAACTGTAAGGCAAGGCACATTTACATATAAAGGACATTTCCAACACAATGATAATATAACGTGCTTTACACAAACTATAATAATGCATGAATGGTGTGTGATTTCATCAGTGTCCAGAAGGCCAGATGTACAGTATGTAAACGATCTGCTCGCCTCACTGAACTGCATGTATACTCCATGTCATGTAAAGATGTATGTTTTGGAGCCCTCCTTGACCCTGAAGTGTGCACCTGACCTAAGTGACCCCTGTGTGCGGTTTGACTGACAGCTGGATAATGACAGGTGACAGGCCACGCCCACTCCAGCACCACAGTCTATTCTACACATTTCTCAGGAAAAACAATAGTGTTTAATGTCCTGCATGAGCTGATGGATCTTATTATTTAGGGGGTCCGGGAGATGGTTAGTGTCTTCTCAGTAGACTTTTTGTTTTGTTTGTGGACGTGCATGATGTGTGTGGATAATCAGACGCCATTTTGAGGAGGAGCGTCATGCTAATGGTAAGAGAAACTCCTGTCTGGCGAAAAGACTTGCATTTAATTTTACCAGGGATGGGAATAACTCTGAGTGGATTGTTTCAGATGCAGAATAAATAATTAATCATAATACTAATCATATGTATTAGATACAGGGTTTCCGCTGGGTCTTAAAAACTTTTAAAAAGTCTTACATTTTTAAAATCTAAGTCTTAAATTTTTTGTTCTAGGTCTTAAATGCTTTTTAACAGGTCATATTTTTCAGATTTCCATTTAAAGTTACCATCTAATACTCATTTAATGTATTTTTGTTGTTGTTGCTTGGTTTTCGTGGTGTTGTAGTTCTTTATTGTACTAGTCCAAATGTAATCTGCTGTATTACAACTACAAATTAGACCAACATGCAATAACCAATCACCAAACACAATCAGAGTCTCTCTGGGATTGTGTCACAGACGTAAAGTTGATTTCACTTTTTAGCTATAGGGAATGGTAGTTTTACCAATACTTGGCCTTACTTTTATTAGGAGAGACCTCATTTCATAAGTGACAGGACCGTTTGTGCTGATGTTTGACTAAAGTCTGCATCGCACCTTCAAAATTACACTGCAAAACATGCTTTTCTTGCTTAGATTTTTTGTCCTGTTTCTAGTCTAAATATCTAAAATTTCTTATATCAAGAAGCAATTTCTAGACAAGCAAAACATATAGTCTTGTTTTGAGAAATAATATGCCAATATTAAGTGAGCTTTTCCTTAAAACAAGCTAAATAATCTGCCAATGGGGTAAGCAAATTAATCTTGTTTTTTCTTTTGAGGTAAGATCATTTTGTTTACCCCATTGGCAGATTATTTTGCTTGTTTTAAGGAAAAGCTCACTTAATATTGGCATATTATTTCTCAAAACAAGACTATATGTTTTGCTTGTTTTGAAAATTCTTTTTGATTTAGGAATTTTTAGATATTTGGACTAGACGAAAGTCATTTTTTGTAGTGTAAACAGCTGGATCTGAATTTACTCTTTTGGGGAAAGCTGTTTTTTTTTTTCTCTGTAGTTCAATTATTCATTTAGCCTGTCTTCAGCGCTGTTCCGTTTGAATAAATTTATTTTGCCACTAATTTATACTTTATCTAATTTATAATACTAATATATTTTTTTAGTTTTTTTTTTTTGCATTTTATGTGTATGTGTGTTTTTGGTATTTTGATATAGGTCTTAAATTTAATACTTAAATGTCTTAAAAAGGTCTTTAAAGGTCTTTTAAGTCTTAAATTTGACATTGATATCTGCAGAATTAATAACTCATCTCTAATATCTAATTTATTTTATTTTTGTCATGATGACAGTAAATAATATTTGTCTAGATATTCTTTAAGACACTTCTATACAGCTTAAAGTGACATTTAAAAGCTTAAATAGGGTAATTAGGTTAGCTAGACAGGTTAGGAGAATTGGGCAAGTTATTGTATAACGATGGTTTGTTCTGTAGACTATCAAAAATTATATATAACTTAAAGGGGCTAATAATTTTGACCTTAAAATGGTGTTTAAAAAATTAAAAACTGAATTTATTTTAGCCGAAATAAAACAAATAAAACTTTCTCCAGAAGAAAAAATATTATCAGACATACTGTGAAAATTTCCTTTATCTGTTAAACATAATTTGGGAAATATTTAAAAAAGAAAAAAAAATCAAATGGGGGCGAATAATTCTGATATCAACTGTATGTATGTATGTGTGTGTGTGTGTGTGTGTGTGTGTGTGTGTGTGTGTGTGTGTGTGTGTGTATATATATATATATATATATATATATATATATATATATATATATATATACAACTTTTAAAAAAAAATTTAATTAATTAATTTAATGTATTATTAACAAACATATTAGGATTATTCCACCTAATATTCTTTTTAAAACAGAAACATAATGAAAACAGTTGTGTTTGTTTATTTTTATGCAAAATATATAAAGAGAAAACATCAAAATATATAAAGAGAAAACATCATCACTAGTTAATATATATAATTCTATATTATGTTGTTATTGTTCTACAATGCTCAGCATAATTGAGTACAGCCCATTTTGAAAATATTTTTCTCCATTTCTCAGTGTATGTAGGTAATGTATTTTAGTGCATTTAAACAAAACAGATTTATTAAACAGATATATTTATTAAAATAACATCTTTAGAAATTGAAAGATAATACAAGTAAATTCAAGCTAAATATTGCAAAAAAAATTAAAACAAAATTTCAACAAAATTTTTCCATTTTTTTGCTTCCCCTGATTTTTCAATTTTTTTAAATTTGTATTTAATATTTTTCTATAATATAAGTTTGCGTGTACTAGTTTTTGGGCTGTTATCACAGTTATTTTGTTAGATAAGTTCCAGATTCGGCTTCAGTCTTGACTAATCTAATGTATATGCACAAATATAATATTGGACAGCTTCCTATTAAAAATATGAATTTGTGTGGGGTGTACTTATAGATGCTGAGCACTTATTGTGAATAAAAACACTCAATTTCAAAAGCATTACATATTTATTTGCGGGAGTAACCCTTCAGTTGCTGTAAAGTGTGTGTGTGAATGCTCTGATATAATGAGTTATGTTAAATATAGTATGTGTGTGTTTCTCTCTGGGGTTGTGTTTGACCTGGTGCGTTCAGCAGTCTGTATGTGTATGTGTGTTCTACCCTGGCGAGGTTCACACTGATCTAATGGAGGCAGCAGCATGGCAGTGGTGTGTGTGTGTGTGTGTGTGTGCCCGCGGCAGTGTTTACGCTCACAGTGATTTTATTAAAGCAGTGTAGGTCACAGTAACTGGGCCGTTTGTGTTGCACCCTAAGCTCCGGCGGGTCCCGGGGGGCCTCGGCTCCACTGACTCACAGAACGCGATGTTCAGATGCTCAGAGACCCGCGGCGGACGCACAAAGCCTGTGTGTTTGTTTTCAGCTGCTTTAAATGTGCTTTGATGCTTGAATGGCAACTCAAATACAGAGGGCCAAATGCTGAGAGTGGCATCACATCACCGTCACGTGACACAACACTATTGAGACAGGTTATATTTATAGATTGCATTGAATGAAACGAACACCATGGGTGACACGGTGGCTCAGTGAGTAGCGCTGTCACCTCACAGCAAGAAGGTCGCTGGTTTGAGTCCCGGTTGGGTCAGTTGGCATTTCTATGTGGAGTTTGCATGTTCTCCTCTTGTTGGCGTGGGTTTCCTCCGGGTGCTCCCCCACAGTCCAAACACATGCACTATAGGGGAATTGATTAACTAAATGTGGTGTGGTGTATGTGTAAATGAGTGTGTATGGTTGTTTCCCAGTACTGGGTTGCAGCTAGAAGGGCATTCGCTGTGTAAAACATATGCTGGAATAGTTGGCGGTTCATTCCAATGTGGTGACCCCTGATAAATAAGGGACTAAGCCCAAGGAAAATGAACGAATGAAATTAAATGGACACCAAACAATGAGACGGAATGGGAAAAATCTGAAGGTTGTGCATATACATGCATTTCTAATGGAGATCTGCAGATCCAATTTGTGTTTAAATATTGTTAACAATATAATTGTAACAAATAAATAAAATATTTTTTTTTTGAATATTATATTTTTATTTTCTTAAAGCAACATAGAGCGATACAGAAACAACAGCAATTATAAAGACAAAACAGAAAAAACAAACAAAAATAATAATAATAAAATAAAAGGGACATAAGACAGAAAATAGGTAAATTACCATCCTATATTTTTAATTTATTAACATTTCACACCAACAATCAAAATACTAGATCTGGTTCATGTATTCGTCTGATAGTTCCAAGGGCATTATCAGAACTTGGCAAACGTGCTTTTTCCGTTCACGCTCCCAGGGCTTGGAATGACCTGCAAAATCAGCTCAATCTTGACACTCTTCCGACTCTGAGTACTTTTAAACATCTTTTATACAACATTTTAAAGGACACCTGCAATTGTTTGTTATGAGCTGATGTTTTTAAGAATGGTGATTTTATAATTTTGTGGTACTGTTTGTGATTTTTATATGAAACTTTATGTGCTGCCTGCCATCTTGACCAGGTCTCACTGGAAGAAGAGACAGTACTGTCTCAATGTGATCTCCTGGCTAAATAAAGGAAATAAATAAATAAAAAAAGAAGGTTTTAAAACCATTATTACATCAGTTCCTCTAATATTATACATGGGTCAACAATGTCACACCTATATATCTAGGCCAGTGGGCGCAGGCAATATGGTGATCTTGCAGACGATAACAGGGTTATACCATTAAACTGTTGTTCTGGGCATTTGACAAATAATTAAAAAAGGGTTTCCAGGTGGCTTCGAAGCCGGCAATGTTGTCAGAAAGATTGTGTCTTAATCTCTCTAAATGTAAAGTGGTGGAAAATTCCGAAAGCCAGAATTTAAAAAGTGGTTTTGATGCCTTTTTCCATAAATAAAGAATAATTTTTTTAGCTAACACCATTCCATATTGAACAGCTTTTTTAAATTGTTGACTGAACCCACGAAGTGAGTCAGACCAACCAAAAACAGCGATTGCTGGATCAGGGGCTAGGTCAATAAAATATTTTTTAATAATATCTAAATATTTTTAATATAAGTAAAGCTTTTTCTCACTAATTATACATCTTAAAATTATGATTAATTCATAAAAATGTGCGTTTGTTTTATGGTCAATTCTAAACAGTTTATTATTTAACTTATTTAGTTTTCCTTTTGGTATTTACTGATTAAAGCAATTTTGGTAGCCACACCTGACAAGTAAATGTCAGTGTTTGCCTACAACTTTCATTTTTGAGCATCGTTAAATGTATATGACAGTGATTTTATTCTTTACCCAAAACATCAGTGGTTTTATCTAAACTGTAAACTGTTCTCCTGGTACTTCTCTGTTATTTGACTGTTTGCAACATCATAACTCACTCAAAAGACTGAAGAATGAATCTCTTTTCAGATTTCTGCATTTTCAGATTTGAATGCAGCAATTCGAAGGATTTATAAACAAATGCAAATCATCATCATTTATCATGTATGTTGCGTGGGTGTTGAGATCCTGATCTTTTAATGATTAATCGTGCAGCTTACACTGAATGCATTGATGCAGGCTAAAACAGTAGTGACAGAAAACACCTTTAACAATCTAAGAAACCCTCCACATCCCGAATAACCCACAACAACTTCTTCCATCATCAATATATTTTACAGGAAAGCCTAAAAGCTTTACGTGATTTGAATGACACAAGAGGTGATCTCTCTATGATCGTTACAAATTTAGGATTAATCTACAAGTAAAAAAATGTTGATCTGCAGGTCACGTGTGTTCCGAACCATGGGTAAAAATCACAAATCAACTGTGATCCGTTACACCCCTAGTGTATATATATATATATATACAGTTAAAGTCAGAATTATTAGCCGCTTGTTTATGTTTTCCCCCAATTTCTGTTTAATGGAGAGATTTCTTTAACAAATTTCTAATCATAATAATTTTAATAACTCATTTCTAATAACTATTTTATTTTATCTTTGCCATGATGACAGTAAATAATATTAGATTAGCTATTTTTCAAGACACATCTATACAGCTTACAGTGACATTTAAAGGCTTGACTAGGGTAATTAGGGTAAAGTTAGGGTAATTAGGCAAGTCATTGTATAACAGGGATTTGTTCTGAAGACAATCAAAAACTAATATTGCTTAAGGGGGCTAATAATATTGACCTTAAAAAGGTTTAAAACATACACTGATCTGTCAAATCTTTAAATCCTCGTGGCTCGTCCGGTGATTGGTGGAACTGGCACCGGCATAACGATGATGGACACTTAACTGAACCAATAAGCAACCTAAGAGTGGAGTAAGAAGTGGAGAGAAGAGGGTGAGGAAAAGAAATACACATTACACTAACATGGAACATGACATCCTTCTTAAGCAATATTAGATTTGGATTATCGCCAGAACAAACCACTGTTATACAAGGACTAGCCTAATTACTCTAACTTTACCCTAATTATCCTAGTTAAGCCTTTAAATGTCTCTTTAAGCTGAATATTAGTGTCTTGAAGAATATGTAGTCAAATATTATTTACAGTCATCATGGAAAAGAGAAAATAAATCAGTTATTAGAAATAAGTTATTAAAACTTTTATGATTAGATCAACACAATCTCACGGCAATTCGTAACTTTTTCATTTAGTGGCTAATTCGTATGAATTCGTACGATCTAATTATTACAATTTAGTACGATTTGCTTATCCCCCAATGACGGTTGGGGTTAGGGGTGGGGTCAGGTGCCACGCCTCTTTTTTAAAATCGTACCATTTCGTACGACTGAACTCTTACGAATTCGTACGAATTAGCCACTAAACTGGCAAAACGTAAAATATTTACGTTTTCAAGTGAGATCAGGCTGGATTAGATATATATTTAAGAAAAAAAAAAAAAATATATATATATATATATATATATATATATATATATATATATATATATATGCTCGGTGTTGTTCTTCTGATGTCCTCTAGATGGTGTCTATAAATCGACCTGCTCTCGATACTCGAATAAGCTCATATAAAAGTGTGAATATCAGTCAACGAATGGCTCTAAAAGCGATTACGGCTTCATCAGTGTGTAAACACAGAGCACGCAGTGAAATGAATGAGACGCCAGGCTAAAAAGCTTCCCGAGGCCGATCAGGAGCGCTGCCAAGTCTGATCAGCGGCGCTTCTGGAGACGCGACCTCTTTCTCGGAGAGAGAGAGAGAGTTAGTTTTTTTGGCCGCGGGTTTTGTTTTGATCCGTCTGTGCTTGTGTGTGCTGACAGGATCTATGAGGATTATGAGGAAACCCTGCAGCCCAATGCACACGTCCTGGCCTTTCTGCACTTCATATAAAACGCTGAAAACAGGCCGCGCTTTCCAAGAATCGACCTGCGATTGGTCCGGGTGTTTCTGCCGTTCAGTAATCTGCGAGACGCTCCTGCTTTGCTGTCAGAAGTGGTTTGGTTGACGGTAAAGTTTGTTTGCACACAGGCTTTTTCATGCTCCCTCGCAGCCAAAAACACAGGATAAAGCCTAATCCTAAACCCTAACAAGTGTAGAAAAGTGGTGGTGTTTTATTTTTAATGTCTTCTAGATTTACTTTATGCTAAAACAAAATCAAATTCTAAATTCAGAAAGTGTAATAAAGAGGCTACCTGCGTTTCATTTCATTAAATTGTCTCGTTTGTCTCCAAGTGTTGCTGGAGTTCCCTATTTTTTACTATACATGCATGTTCGAATTCAACATGTCGCAGTGAAAAACGTTCAATCTGGATGCCATTTGGAGATGTCTGACATTTAGGCTACGTCCACACTGCGAGACCTAGAGCCCTATCATACACCTGGCGCAATGTGGCGCAAGGCGCGTCGCAAATGTTTGCTAATTTCAGCCCAAGCGCAAGAGTCACTTTGACGTTTTGCAGCACGCTATTTAAATAGCAAATGCATTTGCTCTCATATGTGCTCCCATAGGCGTTCTGCTCTAAAAAAAGGAGGCGTGTTGAGGCGCATTGCTGATGCGTTGCTATTTTGAAGAACTAAAATACACTGTTCAATAGACTAGCTTAGAGCAGGGGTTTTCTAAATGTGGGTCGCGACCCACTAGTGGGTCGCACAGTAAACAAAGATGGGTCGCGCAACGTCACATAGCAGCAGCTATTTACATTGCGGTGAATCAAAACCAATACGATTGACGACAATAACTCAAAAACCTCTGACTCTAAAAATATCTGAAGTGTGTTTCCTACAAAAAGACAAAGCTGGTTATGTTTCACAGCTGTCTTTTTCTTTTTTTTTCCGCTCGACATTACGTGCACTGCTCCGTTTGAGCTTTCACAATCTGCGTTTAGCCAGTAGAGCTCGCGCTGAGCGGTGCTCTCAGTAAGGGACCGTCGGAAAAGTGCTTATTTTAGATGCTGCATTTTGTTTGTAAATGAAAATCGGGTTTACATCAGCCCGATGTCAATGTCCAACGTCCAACCTAAAACCAACCTAAAATCAACGTCTAATGATGTTACAGCTTGATGTTGTGTCGACGTTACCACTATGACGTCTATAAGACGTTGAATTTTGGTTGCCATAACTGATGAATCAATGTCAGTGTTTGACGTCAATAGGATGTTGGTTTAAGATGTTGGCTTGACATTGGATTTTGGTCACTTTCTAACAACCTAAAACCTAATATCAACGTTATTTGATGTCATTATTGTACATCAAAATAGTGTTGTCCTTAGACGCTGGCTAGACATTGAATTTTGTTTCACCTGACATCACAAGCAGTGTTATTAGTAGAGTTCAACAGTTTTATGGAGGTAGGAACAAGCGAAAGCTTCAGTCTGTTGGTTTTACACATTGGCATTGTCAGTCTTTTTCCTGATGGTAACAGCTGATATTCACTAAGAAACGGATGTTTGGAATCAGCTCTAATATTTATGGCTCTTCTCATGACTGTCTGTTCATATAGAGCAGGGGTCTCAAACTCAATTTACCTGGGGGCCGCAGGAGGCAAAGTCTGGGTGAGGTTGGGCCACATAAGGGATTTCACAAAAAGAAAAAGTCCTTAAATGTCATTATTAACAGTTTTAATTATTTCTTCTGAACATGAAGTGTCCTGAACATTAACAGAACATTGAGTGAAGATTATGAACATGCTCGTCATCAATCTTTCTCTTCACTGCAGGCTTTGATGAAGTCATGATGGGGGTATGACCAAATCTAATTCTGTAATAAAATCTAATTCTTCTCTCTCTGTTCTAATGCAAATTGATTCCAGGTGTGGCCCACACACAAACTCTCCTGCCGACTGCCGGCCTCTCTTCAATTCAATCTTTTTCTGACCGCTGTGCCAGGGGTCAAGTCCTAGGGAAAAAAGTGGGGGAACTCACTCAAAACTTCCATTCCCTCACCTAAAAAAAAGGCGTATATATGTATAAATAAAACACCCCCACCCCACTCCAGTCACAAAACTGCTTTTATTCTTGCCGAAATAAAACAAGTAAGACTTTTTTCAGAAGAAAAAATATTATAGGAAATACTGTGAAAAAATCCTGAATCTGTTCAACATCATTTGGGAAATATTTGACGAGGAAAGAAAAATCATAGGGTGCTAATAATACAGTCTGTACCAGTCTGTATCTACCTATAATATATATAAGATGCAGGCTGTAGCTAGGTAGGTGGCAGGCTGCAGATAGGCAGGCAGGGGCGGGAACAGCTTACCTTGGTTCTGGCCGGCGCGAGTTCCCTCCTAACACTTCCCGCCCGTCACAGCGTCTAACAAAGGGGCGGGGTGCGTGGTGACATCACCGGCATCCCCACCCCTTTGTTTACACGGTGGGCGGGGAATGCCAGTGACCGCTGTGTACGGATAGAATCAGCGGAGCGGGGAGCGCTCTCTCTCCCCGCCCTGCTGATTCTGTCAGTGTACAGCGGTCGGCGCAGGCCACAAAATATTGCACTGAGGGTCGCAAATGGCCCGCGGGCCGCGAGTTTGAGACCCCTGATATAGAGTCTGTACGGGCTCGCATTGTTTTATTCCTATAATTTTCATGGCTGTTTTTTGAATATGAACCAATTTATTTTTCAATTGGACAGACAGATTCCCAAACCAGACTGTGATTCCATAGTGAATAAGACTCTCAAACATAATTCTGTTAAAAACAAGCAAGATATTGCTACCCACCCCATACAATCTCAACCTCCTAAAAAAAATCAAGTCATGTTGTAGTTGTCTATATGTGTTCTCCAACAAAAAACACTGTCCATATACAACCCCAGGTATTTGTAAGATGTAACTTGCTGTATCACTGTGTCTTTAATGATCACAGAATCATTTCTTGTGTCTTTTTTACATTTAATACAAGACAGTTCTTATCACACCACTGAATGAAGTGATTGATTTCACTGTGTATTAGACTAGATATTCTTCAAGACACTAGTATTCAGCTTAAAGAGACATTTAAAGGGTAATTAGGGTAAAGTTAGGGTAATTAGGCAAGTCATTGTATAACAGTGGTTTGTTCTGTAGACAATCCAAAACTAATAATGCTTGAGGGGTTAATAATATTAACCTTAAAATGGTCTAAAAAAATTTTAAAACTGCTTTTATTCTTGCCGAAATAAAACAAGTAAGACTTTTTTCAGAAGAAAAAATATTATAGGAAATACTGTGAAAATATCCTGAATCTGTTCAACATCATTTGGGAAATATTTGAGGAGGAAAGAAAAATCATAGGGTGCTAATAATTTTGACTTCCACTGTATGCAACAATTATGGCTTGATCAGAGTGTGTAAACATGAAGCTATTGGTCCGGGTGGTTCAGTAATCTGTGCGACGCTCCTTCTTTGCTGTCAGAATTGGTTTGGTTGACGGTAAAGTTTGTTTGCACACAGGCTTTCCTGCTCCCTCGCAGCCAAAAACACAGGATAAAGTCTAATCGCTCCCCCCTTGTGTCTGAGAGCCGTCACATGTTTACAAAGCCGCGCTCTTAGCTTCCATCGGGATTTACAGACGATTAAAGAAAACAAAGGCAAACTCAACATGTTGCAGTGGAAAACTCCTTCAACTATTTGGAGATCTCTGACTTTGAGAAGCAAATTAATGGAGGCATTTTGGGATTCACAGTACAGATTACTGGACAGATTGTAATGTGGGATTTAAAGTGAGTTTGTGATGGCTCAGTGGTTAGCACTGTCGCCTCACAGCAAGTTGGTCACTGGTTTGAGTCCCGGCTGAGTCAGTTGTCATTTCTTTGCAGAGTTTGCATGTTCTCCCCGTGTTGGCGTGGGTTTCCTCTGGGTGCTCCGGTTTCCAAATCGAATCATTTGCCTTAATCTGAATCAGACGATAATATGATTAAGGTGTTTACATGAGTTGTTTTTTAAATGTGTCTTTCCTGATCCGTTTTACATTTATAGCACATTGATTGATTAATGTAATTGTTCACTACGCTATCCACATTTCCTTCAGGGTTTTATGTCATTTTTAGTTTTCGACTTTAACTGCAGTTGAGCAGCTTCACTTTCATTCAGGAACATTTTTGGCAAAGCTCTACTGGGGCACAGCTCCCCCTCAAGCAAACAAACAAACAAATAAATAAATTAAAAAAATAAATAAATAAATAAATAAATAAATACATACATACATACATATATATATATATATATATATATATATATATATATATATATATATACATATATATATATACATATATATATATATATATATATATATATATATATATATATATATATATATATATACAGCACATTTCTAATCATAATAGTTTTATAACTGATTTATTTTATCTTTTTCATGATGACAGTAATCAATATTTGACTACATCTATTTCAAGACACTTCTATACAGTTTAAAGTGAAATTTAAAGGCTTAACTAGGTTAATTGGGGTAACAAGGCAGGTTAGGGTAATTAGGCAAGTTATTGTATAATAATGGTTTGTTCAGTAGACTATTGAAAAAAATAGCTTAAAGGGGCTAATAATTTCGACCTAAAAATGATGTTTAAAAAATTAAAAACTGCTTTTATTCTAGCCGAAATAAAACAAATAAGACTTTCTCCAGAAGAAAAAAATATTATTAGACAAAATTTCCTTTCTCTGTTAAACATCATTTGGGAAATATTTATAAAAGAAGAAAAAAAAATCAAAGGAGGGCTAATAATTCTGGCTTCAACTGTATGTATGTATGTGTGTATGTGTATATATATATATATATATATATATATATATATATATATATATATATATATATATATATATATATATATATATATATATATATTTTTTTTATATATATAAAATAGAAAATATAATTATCAAAAAATAACAGTGTTATTATTCTAAAAAAATAACAGAAATTAATGTAACTTGAAAACAATCTAAAGGCAGAAGTGGAGTGATGCTAAGATAATTTAATAAAGGTTTTGCATGAATATTAATTTCATTAGAATGAAATTCTCTAAACAAATCTGTAAAAAAATATGTTTTATGCAATTATCTGTTGTGTGTGGTCTTAAGGCTGTGGTGTTTATACTTCTGCGTTAAGCACACACGTATGCTTTGGCGCAGCTTACGCGTTGACGCATAGCTCTTGCCGTCGGCGTCGATGATGTGCACCTCTCAGAAATGTAACTGCATGTCACTCAAGCTCTGTGATTGGTCAGTTTGGTAGTGCTGACGAGTCTGGGCGGGACTGAGAGCCGCGCGAGCCCGATGGAGGGAGTGTTTACAAGTTTGGAGTCCTGTGAAGGAGCTCGGGGTGGAAAGTTTTGTTTTGTGTTTACCTCATGGTTAAAGTTGTTGCACGTCTGCCGGTTCCTGCCTCAAAATGAGTTTGAGCCACTTGTATATACTATATTTATGAGGTCCAAGCAGCATTTCCAGGCTTTGATGAATAGGATACTATAGGTTAACACTTTACATTTTAGTACAGGAGATTTTTTTTTTCTTTTTAAGAACAGTAGCCTACCATTTTTAATTAACTTTTTTATCTAAACGTTGACATTTTATTTAGTTTCTTTGTTTTTTTTTTTTTACATATAAACACAGCAGTGTTAATGTTCAAATTATTTATAAGGTTTAAAGTGGCCGATAATAATAAATAATAGTAATAATGGTAATTAATCTGCCACGATTTTATAATAATAATAATAATACCTTTTATTTTTAGGCGCCTTTCAAAGCACTCAAGGACATCTTACAGCAGATCACAAGCACATAATAAAAATACAAGCAGTAAAAATAACAATCAGCATAGAATTAAACCAGCAAATCATTAAAAGCTATCCTAAACAAAAACGTTTTTATCTGAGATTTAAAATTGGAAATAGAGTCCATCTGGCGAATGTGCAAAAGCAGGGAGTTCCATAACTGTGGTGCTGTGCAACTAAAAGCCTGTTTTTAAACAGTGCAGAGCTGTCGCTGCATAATTAAGTCTACTGCACTACTGTATTTCGATACTGGTCATATGGTGGTACTTGGAGGGACGTTTTTTTCTGAGGTGGTACTTGATGAAAAAAGTTTGACAACCACTGACAAGCATGCATTTTCAATGAAATGGCCTTTTTTATATCAATTTGTCACCTCTGCAGTAATCTGCCATTTCCAGTAGAATGCATGAGGGCTTAACAATAACAATGGTGTTTTTGTCACGGTCAAATTACATGACGTTACATTTTAAACCCATTCAAGCATTCATCTCCATCAACAGGAGAAAGCACCTTGTCCATTGTCATTCACTGTTTATATATATATATTTGAGTTTTCATAGTACATTTATCATGGGCATCTCTTTTTATCAGTTTTAGCTGCAATATTTATCTGTTTTTGCTTATAGATATATACACTAGATATCGCATAGGGACCCTGAGCATGCGTCAATAGCGCTTCCATATTTGTACAGTGCTCCCAGGATATGTGTCATTCAACCGCACTAGTTAAGACAGTGTTATTACATGAAGAAGCTGGACTTTAGTGCTGTCTAAGGGTGTAGTAACAAGCAAACAAAATTAAAAAAGGCAGAACATTTCATAGGTAAGATTAAGTTTTTATACTTTTGTGCTAAACAGGTCAGGTTATTAATGATAATACAGTCACTTACTGCATTCACCATAAGGCAAAGCAGCAGCAACTCGCACTAAACACTCGGCTTATGATTGTTTGTTGAATAAAATCAGCAAACAATGCAAAAGAAATATGACAACGAGATGCTGCGCTGCCAGAAACTTGTATTATTGTCGGCTAGTGAAGGAGTCTTTCATAACGGAGATTCATTCACGAAACGAATCGCTCCCTCCGTCAGTATGAGAAGTGAGAAGTGTGTTTCAGGACATGATTAGATCAAATTTAACAGGGAGGGTGAATAGTACATTTCTGTACACACAAACACAAGCTTTTTGTCAGGAATGCCAGTGCGATCACTGATCCATCAATGTAGAAAAGTGATGTAAGACTATAGTTATCGTAATTAAAAACTCGGGAAAACTCCCGATCATAGATATATGTATATATGCAGCCTGATCTCACGAGAAAACGTAAGTATTTTACGTTTCGCTAGTTTAGTGGCTAATTCGTACGAGTTCAGTCGTACGAAATTGTACAATTTTAAAAAGGAGGCGTGGCACCTAACCCCACTCCTAACCCTAACTGTCATTGGGGGATGAGCAAATCATACTAAATTGTACAAATTAGATCGAACGAATTCATACAAATTAGCCACTAAATGAAAACGTTACGAATTGCGGTGAGATTGTGTTGGTATATGTGTAATTCTCTGGCTCTGGATGGCAACAGTCCTCCCCTGCAGCTTGGTCCCGCATTCATTTCAATGGAGCGCTACCCTGTACTAAAATGGCAGCTCTATTGACGCATTCCTTCTAATAGACAACAACAGGGCGACATCTATATCTATGGTTTTTACGTATGTTAAGTTGTTGTGTGTGCTGAATTGTTGAATAATCCTGCTGAACATTAACTGACTGCACATAAATAACTAAAATAACTTGTTTGCATCTTTAAGTCACTACAGTTTGCTCCAAACATGTGGAATTGTCTAGACTATAGACCTTTTTCATGGCTGCTGTATGGAGGGGGCCATATATATCTATGGGAGGGCGCCATAGCGAAAGTGGATTTCAATAACGTTTTTAATGGATAACAGAGTGTTTTTGTGACACACAGCTTAGAAATGTGTCTGTTAAAGCTGTTTTAATATGTCACATGTGGTTCAAGCGCGTCAGAAATACGAGAAAAACATTCTCCTAGTTCAGTGGTTCCTAAAGTGGGGGTCGGGACCCCTTGAGGGGTCGTGGAACAATGAAGGGGGGTCGCCTGGTGATTTCCAAAAATCTACTCATTATTATCAAACCATAAGAATTACCATATTTTATCCATAACCAACTGAAGAGAAAAAAACAGCCGTTTATAGTTACTATAGTAGCTTATTTACTTGTTCTATTGGATTGCGATCCTGGGGTAAATACATTATTTTAAAGACAGCAATAGCGTCAGATGCAGCAGGTTGATTTTATAACACCAGGTTAAACTTTCTGGCCCATTTACAGCACTGAAATACATTTTAAAAATTAAACGAAGAATAGACTTTGGTCTATTGGTGTGTGTGTGCGCCATTGCATGCAAGTTTTCTGTATTTATAACCACCTCAGGGGATATTGGGGGTCGCGAGTCACTGGTATTTTTATTTTAGGGGTCAAGTGCTGAAAAGTTTGGGAACCCCTGTCCTAGTTCACGGGTCTGCCGTCAGAAATACAGTGTTAGCTCAGACCTCTTTAACACAGAGAGAGAGAGAAAGAGAGAGAGCAAACCAGAGTACTGGCATGAAACTTAACAGGTATGAAAGTCGTGCAATTTACAAAAATGACCAATGAAAGTCTGTTATTGATCCTCTGCTGGCTGATTTGCTGTTCATTCTAATCGCGAGCCGTTTGTGTTTAATTTCATGTGTTGTTTTCACCACCGTTTGTGTTTTTCTGTCATTTCGAAATGACACTAGCCTATATTTCCACTTTGTCACAGTCATTAAATCAGTGTGTCAGTGGCACAGTACAGGCTACGTGTGTGTGTCAAACATTTTGCTGAATGACATGTGTTTGGGCTGGTTATTTATTTGAAATAAAGAGAAAATGTTGACTTTAGCGATGACGAGGCTTCATTTAAACTGCAGAAGATGCCGTCTGACAACGAGGGGAAAACGCCTCACAGCAGCTGTTTTCCATCCTATTAGATGGCATTTCTTTAAATGATCAGTCCAGGAGATGCTGCTGATGGACAACAGTATTAGCTCAAAGAGGATAAAAGCAGGTAAAATAGATTAAAACTAGCGTTTCAATGCTGTCCAAATGTGACTGTTTACACGCATCAGCTGCCGACCGGAAGTTCTTCGCATTCTCCTTGCGCATACACGCAAAGCATAATGGGTAATTTTGCATTCCAAGAAAAAGGTCTATATTGTAAATGATCACATTGCGATGTTGATGCTAGCATATATTGTGCAGCAATAACAGTAGAAGTGACAGTGAACTGAAATGCGAGGTCTGCCAAACAGCAGTGAACAGTAGAGTAGTGTGTGTCAGACTGGAGAATGTGCCCATCTCCGCAGCTCGAGCGTGAAATCCACAGGAGGGGAACGGAGGACTCTTTAAACACCTGCAAACTCAATAATAATCCCCATCAGGCGGTGTGATGAGCGCAGGACAGGTGCTTTATGCTCTGCACAGGAGCGTAACACCTCGGCATGCACATTCATTCACATGCAGTCACACACATTCCTGAACTGAACCTGAACGCGCTCGGCCCCGCTAAAAGCCCTCAGAGGAGATCTCTCTTTTTTTTATCTGCTTGTGTGCTTCTGAAAGGTCTGGGCTGATCTGAGAGCAGTCCCTCCAGAGGAGAAAGTGCAGTTTTGTGCTTGTGTTGACAGCTGCGCGAAGTGTGTGTTTGTGCCCGAGGACTTAAGGAGGCTGCTAATCTGAAAGGATTGGCCCCTAACAAGACCACTTGACCTATATTAGCACAGGGACGTTGGAGGGTGTATGAACATTCGCTGTTTGTTTTGCGAATTTATTGTTTGTGTGTGTATATATTAGAGGTGTGAACCTACACTAGTCTCACGGTTCGGTTCGGTTACGATTATCATGCCATCGATTCGGTTCAATTCGATATTTCGGTACATCACGGTGCATTGACGGTGCTTTCCATACACAGCAGCATTTTTTCTTCACAGCAGCAGTTCTTGTATTAAAATGTAAGAATATATTTATATTTATATACTATTTGTAATACAATTTTGTCATTTAATACAAACAGTGAGATATATAAACTGTAACTTTAAACAAAACGAGCATTTAGCAAATAATATAAACAAATATAAATATGCAGCTCAATTTCTGATCCTTGTCTACTTCTCTTACACCTCTTTGATTGGTCACACCCTCAAAATAAAAACGGTTGCGATTGGCTCTTGCGCGCTGCGTTCTTAAAGGGCCATGAAAGCCCCTCGTTTCAGCAGGGTGTTTTCACACCTCTACTTTGGAAAAAGTCAGAAAAGTGGGCGTGTCCAGCTCTGTTTAGGGGGGAGTGTCGGAGGAACTAAAGTGGGATGGTGTGGGAGTGTCTATTTGTGCACGCGCGAGTTTCAGTCAAAATACACACACATGAGAAAGTGATGGTGTTTAACCTACATGGACATCTGTAGTCGAATTATTTGCCAAATTATTAAATGGTGGACTTTAACTGCAGTTTGGCTCTTTCATTCAGGGAATTCATTCATGTCCCTCGCGACAAACGAGATATTTGATTGGAGGAACTGCTGTAAGCGTGTACTTTTTATGCATTGTTTGATACCGCACGGCGAATGAGAGAAAAAAAACCTCTGCATTTCACGGAAACTTAGATGCACACGGCAGGTAGTGTCAGAAAGCCGCGTGTGTTATTCCGGTCACAAAATGCGGTGCTATGTTTGCACTCAGTGCAATAGTTAACTTAATTCGATACGAACAAACTGAATAAACAAAGAGCACTGGTCGCTCACTTACCAAATCTGTAGAGACAGGACAATCACCAGCAACTAGAGCCGCGTCTTTATGAAGAGAAGACTACAAGCGAATCCGGATTTCAGCGTTTGCAGATGAGAACAGCTCTCAGGTAAACAATAATCCTCCTTAGACACGTAAGTTATTGTTGTGGAGCGTCGCGTACACTGTTAATCCACACAAGATCCAGCTGAGCACTCACAGAGAGAAAATGAAAACGAAACTTAACGGCAGAAAACTATAAAAGCAACACTTCACGCTTGTTTCGCCAACACAACGTGGCGTCTCTGTCGTCTAAACACTGTGACAGTACTGAATATTAATGAAGTTGCACAATAGAGTGCGCTGATTGGTTTGAACCAAGCTTTACTCATGCATTAATGCAGCACACTGTAAGACGTAATAAGACACACTCTGGCACAGACGTCCAGTCTGCACGCTGGAATACACGCTATTATCTCATGACCGTGACGCAGCTTCAACAATTAGTTACAAACAGGAAGTACGAATTTGCTTGAAATAACGCAAAAACAACCAATTTACACTTTTTAGTGAAATATAGGTGTCCTAATAGTGTTTTTAGCAGTGTGGGACACATATACCACTGTCAACAGCTCAAACACATGTGTTCTGGTGTTTCGTGACCCTTTAACAGATGAGTGATGCTGATAAGCGGCAGGCGGCAGCGGTGATCTCACAGCTGATGTATGATAGACACGGTGGAGAAAACTCTGCAGACACGCGCTCGTTTCTGGATGCAAAAGTAACGCTGTAAAACAGCCGAGAAGAGAAGAAAAACCACGCCAGCAGGTCAAATGGGACACTGTGTGTGTGTGAGAAAGAGAGTGAGAGAGAGAGAAATGGAGTAGGCTACTTTCATTCTCTCGATCTCAGTGAAATAGGGGCTATTGTTGTATTTGTCAGTGAAAGACTGATCCAGCAAACACACACAGTGAAATTGTGCACAGTTTATGAGTTTTAAGTAGTTAAAGCGCTGTAAATACTCGCGGTCGCCTCCCTCGCGACAGAGCGCATATGAGGTAAATGACGTCAGTATGATTATTACCGAACCGATACCGAATTGTCCGCGTCTGCATCGCAGTGCACCGAAAAAACGATTATTTTTGACACCCCTAGTATATATATCACACGAATAGCAGTGTGCTATGGCTGTATATCAGCACTGGTGGGAGGCCTTAGCGCCCCACCAGTGCTGATATACAGCCATATCTCACTGCTACGAATTCGCAATAATAATCTCAAAAATTGTTGATTTTTTTTCTTAATTTACTAAATTAAATATTTTTGGCAGACTTTCTAGCAGCCCCTTGAGGTCCTCTGGAGATCACCAGACCCCGGTTTAATATATAAAGTATTAATAAAGAGAAATCGCATGATTTGGGGAATCGTTTCTGTCTGGAGCTCAAACGCTGCAGGACATTTTCAGGTTTCCTTCTTTGGGGTTAGAGGTTTGTTGCTAAAATCGAGCAATAGTAAAAGTGATTCCTGCCTTAGCAAACACCATTAATAATACAAAAAAACTACACTAAATAATTCACCAAAATACGAGCTGCACATTTCTGCTGTTAAACCCTCTTGGCTTGTAGACGTCCAGTGTAAATGCATCAGATGAATACATGCATGTGTGTTTTAAAGCGATGCGCAGCGCTGTGTTCACTCACACACAAACTTTTTTTTTTTTTGTTTGGTATACATTATTTTGTATATGCCAATGTTAACGTGACAGTAAAATATTATATCTGTGTTTTATTTTGACAATAATTATTCATAAAAATAATTTTTAAACATTAGGTCACTTTTGCAATTAGGTTTAAAGCAGAGCTACTGCAGTAAAATTAAACGTGCACATTTACAGCAACCATATATGCATTCTTGAACTTTTTTTCCCATAAACCATGGGATTTTCCATGATATTGGACTGCGCACATTTATATACAGATGCTGCCATGGGTTTATATTTACCCTCTATCTTTTAGTGCATTTTTAAGTTACTCTAAACGTTTGCGTCCAGAGTGCGTTAACTTTCATATTTGCGCGTTATTTGGTATACGACCCCCATGAAGCAGCATGTCTGCTGTATGCCTATTTGATCTATTCAGATCCTCTGCACTTAATCGCGACTGTGCTTGATCCGCGTTATAAAGATCATTGCTTGCATGCAGAAACAAAGCAGGCCACATGCGAAATGATCCAGTCCAGACGGTAATGGAGAAGGAGATCAGAGAAAGGAAAAAAGACTTCTATCTGCACTCAGGAGCATGTACCCTCATTGTCTGATTCATTCATTCATTCATTTTCTTTTCGGATTAGTCCCTTTATTAATCCGGGGTTGCCACAGCGGAATGAACCACCAACTTATCCAGCAAGTTTTTATGCAGTGGATGCCCTTCCAGCCCCAACCCATGTCTGGAAAACATCCACACACACATTCACACACACACTCATACACTACGGACAATTAAGCCTACCCAATTCACCTGCACCGCATGTCTTTGGACTGTGGGGGAAACCGGAGCACCCGGAGGAAACCCATGCGAAAGCAGGGAGAACATGCAAACTCCACACAGAAATGCCAACTGAGCCGAGATTCGAAACAGCGACCTTCTTGCTGTGAGGCGACAGCACTACCTACTGCGCCACTGCGTCGCCCCATGTGTGAATATACCTGGCAGTTAAGCTCTTTCTGATTCTGATTTTAATAATTGGCATAATTTATTCAGTTTTTTTTAGTTTTTGGCCTTGCTTTCCTCTTTTTCGGTTTTCCCCTTCGGCCAAGAATTTTTCATTTTGGTGCATCCTTAAGCCTGGTTTATCAGCGTGACCCACAGCGCATGCAACGCGCGCAGCTGTGCATTTATACTTCTGCTGCTGTCTCTGTCGGTCTGCATTAACACTTCTGAAACGCTAGTGGGCAGTGAGGTGTTTATGTTCCTCTGTGTCGAATTTCTTCGCTGCTGTTTTGTTTTTTCTGAACGCTTCCTGAATGTACAAGTGGCTCAAACTCGCTCATTTTGAGGCAGGAACCGGCGGACGTGCAACAACTTTAACCATGAGGTAAACACAGAACAAAACTTTCCATCTGGAGCTCCTTCACAGGACTTCACACTTGTAAACAATCGCTCCATCGGGCTCACGCGGCTCTCGGTCCCACCAAGACTCATCAGTGCTACCAATCCGACCAATCACAGAGCTTGCACTACGCGTCATTCCGACCTGCAGTTACATTTTTTGAGAGGTGCACATCAGAGACGCCAACCTCCACGGCGTAATGTTATGCGTCAACACATAAGCTGTGTCGTAGCATATGCGAGTGCTTGACGCAGAAGTATAAATCAGCCTTTAGAAACAACACTATAATAGTTATAAAAGCATTTTTCCAGTGTATTTTTATACTAAAAAATTGGAGAATTTTCTTCCTCTCTGTACTTTTATTCAGCAACACTTTACACACAGACAGAAACTTTTTTTTATATGTGTCAATGTGTGTGAATTTATATTGAGTTTTTAAGTTAATTTCAGGCGACGCAGTGGCGCAGTAGGTAGTGCTGTCGCCTCACAGCAAAAAGGTCGCTGGTTCGAACCTCGGCTCAGTTGACGTTTTTGTGTGGAGTTTGCATGTTCTCCCTGCCTTCGCGTGGGTTTTCTCCGGGTGCTCCGGTTTCCCCCACAGTCCAAAGATATGCGGTACAGGTGAATTGGGTAGGCTAAATTGTCTGTAGTGTATGAGTGTGTGAATGTGTGTGTGGATGTTTCCCAGACATGGGTTGCGGCTGGAAGGGCATGCGCTATGTAAAAAACGTGCTGGATAAGTTGGTGGTTCATTCCACTGTGGCGACCCCGGATTAATAAAGGGACTAAGCTGACAAGAAAATAAATGAATGAATGAATGACAGGTAATTTCAGTAATATTATTGACAAACATGAAAATATGCATTTGATTTAATCACAATAAAGTTTGTAAATAAAATGTTCAATCTTTTGTTGATTATACATTAGTATATAAAATAAGAGGCTTGTTTTGTTTGCCAAGGAAGTGGATCTAGTTGGATTTGCATTGTGAACATTAAATAACAGTTAAAGTATTATTTTTATTTCATATATATCACGTTTTTTGGGCGACACAGTGGCTCAGTGGTTAGCACGATCACCTCACAGCAAGAAAGTCGCTGGTTCGAGCCTCAACTGGGTCAGTTGGTGTTTCTGTGTGGAGTTTGCATGTTCTCCCTGTGTTGGTGTGGGTTTCCTCTGGGTGCTCCGATTTCCCCCACAGTCCAAAGACATGCGCTATTCACCTTATTCTCCGATGACGAGCGGGCGCTGCCATTTGAATCTTTTTGTCTCGAGACTTCCAGTCTCATTCACTTCCATTCATTTTTTGACGTTAAAATCTGCTCGTTACGCTGCTTGATGTTGCAATTCGATATTTTCTTATTATATTATTCTACTTGGTCTGTATAGTGATGCAAACATTTGTTTGTAGAGCAAGTAGTTTGACCGTTTTCTGCCGTTTATTATTCCTAGTCATTTCTCCCATAGGCGACTGAATCGGAAGTTCAATCGGAAAACAGGCGCACTTCCGCATTTTAGAATAAGCTCAATAGGGGAATTGAAGAAACTAATCTGACTGTAGTTTATGAGTGTGTATGGGTGTTTTCCAGTACTAGGTTGCAGCTTGAAGGGCATTCGCTGTGTAAAACGTATGCTGGAATAGTTGGCGGTTCATTCCCTTGTGGTGACCCCTACTAAATAAAGGGACTGAGCTGAAGGAAAATGAGTGAACTAGATCTTTAGTTATGACACTCTCAAAATGATTCTGCATAAATCTGCAAACTTTATTAATTTTATTTAATTTTTTTAATTCTGCGCAGAAGTAGCAAAAAAACGCCGGCAGATTCCCTGCTCATGGCCACTGAACTGTGTTTTTGAGGACGTGTGTGTGTTTTGGTACACGAGCGAGCGCAGTTTTCCTGCGCAGTGTTTGTGGATGTTTCTTGCTCGGCTGGAGCTTGTGAGTAAAATTACCCAGCAGGCACGGCGGGCAGAGCGAGCGAGAGTAACCCAGAGAGAAAAGGAAAGAGAGAGAGGTGGCTGTCTCATGCTGTAAATATTACATAACCGAGATAAGTCTAGTTGGCAGGCTATAAATACAATTGTACACTGTGTACCGACATTGTGGGTCAGCACAGACTGCGACAGCGGGACAGATTAGTTTGCAGTCAATTGGCCTGTTCCGCTCGCAAAAGCAACAAAACAAACAAAAAAAAAACGAGTGCAATCCTCTCGCAGGCAAATGTGTGTTGGCACAGATGAGTGTGTGTGTGTGTGTGTGTGTGTGATGCTGAGGAGGTCAGACATGTTTATCCAGAAAGAGCCCAGGGTCAGTCTGGCATGAGGAGCGGAGATGTGGAGATGTGGAGATGTGGGCCGGGACTCCAGCACCTGTCATTCAGCTCAAAACCCAAACAAATGTTAGCGATGCACCGATCGGGATTGTTCATGGACCATTCTCACAGCGCAAAACATACCTGTGAGTAATTCCATGAGGATGTCATCTTCAAGTCACCAAATTCATTCATTCATTCATTTTCTTTTCGAATTAATATTAATCAGGGGTCGCCAAAGTGGAATGAACCACCAACTTATCCAGCATATGTTTTACGCAGCGGTTCCCCTTCCAGCTGCAACCCATCACTGGGAAACACCTATACACTCATAAACTACAGCCAATTTAGTTCATTAGTTCCCCTATAGCGCATGTGTTTGGACTGTGGGACAAACCAGTACACCCGGACTAAACTAAAGCAAAAAAATAAATATTAGATAACATAAACATACAGGAAAAAAGGGCCTTTATTTATTTATTCATTTTCAGCTTAGTCACTATTTCAGCATATGTTACACAGCAAATGCCCTTCCAGCTGCAACCTAGTACTGGTAAACACCCATACACACCCATACACTATGGCCAATTTAGTTCATCAATTCCCCTATAGCGCATGTGTTTGGACTTTGAGGGAAACCGGAGCACCCGGAGGAAACCCACGGCAACACGGGGAGAACATGCAAACTCCACACACTCGAACCAATGACCTTCTTGCTGTGAGGCGATTGTGCTACCCATTGCGCCACCGTGACGCCTCTTTACATTAAATTAGTGAAACCAATTTGGGTTTTTTGTGTGTAGGCTTGAATTTTACAGTACTGTGGATGAGTTTGTTTACATGAACGCCGAAAATCTGTTTTTAATGAGATTAAGACAATACTCTGATTTAGAGTCTACTATGTTAACAGTGATTTATTTATTTTTTTATTAATTTCATCCGACTAAAGTCATAATCGAACTAAGCAGAGGTTAATTAAGGCTCATATATACCTGTTAACATTGGGATGTGAAAACGAGGGCTATGCCGACTATAATAAGTGATTCCCCCCACCCCCTTCCCCCATTAAAAAATCCCCAAATAACTAAATATGTTTATTTGAAGCTGTTTCATTGTAAATAAACAGTTAAATGGTCAGTGATATGTTTTATTATTATTATTTACAAAAGATAAAATAAATAGTAAACATCAGCAGCAAATACAGTTGAAACCAGAAGTTTGCAAACACTCTCAAAAATATTTATTTAAAAATATTTTAAAAATGAAGGAAAAATTTACATTATTTTTTATTAATTTTAATGTCTGATGGTAAATCATACTAAACGTTTACTATTTTAGGTCCGTTAGGATTACCTTAATCATTTATATTTGCTAAATGGCAGGATAATGAGAGATTTTTATTTTTGTATTTTTGTATTAATTTTAAAAATAACTTTGGTCAAATGTTTTGTGTCTCCTTCCACAAGCTTCTCACAATAGTTTGCAGGAATTGTGGCCCATTCCTCCTGACAGAATCGGTGAACTGAGTCAGATTTGTAGGCTGTCTTGCTCAGACAAGCTTTTTCAACCCTGCCCACACATTTTCTATAGGATTGAGATCAGGGCTTTGTGATGGCCACTCCAAA
This sequence comes from Danio rerio, assembly GCF_049306965.1. Lineage (NCBI taxonomy): Eukaryota > Metazoa > Chordata > Actinopteri > Cypriniformes > Danionidae > Danio > Danio rerio. Next base: position 45,675,066 of record NC_133186.1, on the reverse strand, counting down.
ACATTCACTCTGTTGTCCTTAAAGCACATTTGAACTAATTTGGCAGTGTGCTTTGGGTCATGGTCTGTTTGGAAGAGCCATTTGTGGCCAATGTCCTGGCTGATGTCTTGAGATGTTGCTTCAGTATTTCTGCATAATGTTCTTTCTTCATGATGCCATCTATGCTGTGAAGTGGACCAGTCCCTCCTGCAGCAAAACAGCCCCACAACATGATGCTGCCGCCCCCATACTTTACAGTTGGGATGGTGTTCCTGGGCTTGTGCGCTTTCCCCTTCCTCAATGTAAATGACTATCAGCTGCTTCAGTCCAACATCTACATTAGCAGGAGGATGAAGATGAATGGACATTTCAGCAAGACAATGATCCAAAACACAGCCAAGGAGACTCTCAGATGCTTTCAAAGAAAGAAAATCAAGCAGTAGAATGGCCCAGCCAATCACCTGATCCGAATCCAACAGAGAAAACAAAATAAAGCTCAGATTTGATTGACGAGACCCACAGATGCATCAAGATTTTGATACTCTGTTAAAGTCTGTGAGAAACTCACACCTGAGCAATGCACCTGCCTTCATTCTCCATATGAGAGGCGTCTTTAAGCTGCAGCACCAGAAAAGCCTTTATATAAAGTATTAAACACATTTCAGTAGTTCAGAGCTTTCTCCTTCTGTCATTCTATTATTACACAAATGCACACACACATATGCAAGCACATACTCTACCATACACATGCATACACACACAGACACAAACACCTGCACAGTGACAGACACACACACACACACACACACACAGAAAAAGAGAGAGACACATACATACACAGAGTAACAGCCTTTCTCACACACACACATGCACTGTCACTCACAAATGCACACACACATGCAAACACATTCACACACACACCCTGAGTGACAGTCTCTCTCTCACACACACACACACACACACACACACACACACAGTCTTGGCGCTTTCAGTGTAATGTAGTCTCAGTGTGAAGCTGCTGAGCTCTGACAGACTCAACAGAGCATCTTGACCCATTCACCGCTTCTCCCCATGGAGCAAATGATTTGTGTACATAACACACAGATGAGAAGAATCTGCCACCTGTCACGCAGCGTGTGTGTTTGTGTGTGTGTCTCTTTCATTGTGTGCCTGTGTTTTGGGTAACCTTACTAGGTTGAGCATGAAATCTCATTGTGTGGCTGCAGAAAAACGGCACATCTGCACATGAAGGACACTTTTCTCTTTATGTTTGCACTTGGAAATCTTTTGATTATCGCAAATTTCTGAGTTTAATTAAATTACCTAATGTCTTGTATATGTATATATATATATATACAAGACATTATATATACAAGATATATATATATGTGTGTGCGTGTGTGTGTGTGTGTGTGTGTGTGTGTGTGTGTGTGTGTGTGTGTGTGTGTGTGTGTGTGTGTGTGTGTGTGTGTGTGTGTGTGTGCGTGTGTGTGTGTGCGTGTGTGTGTGTAAATATATTGATATGTTATTTAGTTCACTTTAGTTTAAGTGCCAGATTTTTACTTTTAACCACTGACTGTTTACTAATACTTGATCTTTTTCTTTATCTCGAATCTTACCCATTACCTAAACCCAACTATCACTTTGATAACTATTAATAAGCAGCATATTAAGCATTTAGCTTTTTTAAGTAAAAGTTGTAATTAATGGTTCCTTATAGTAAAATTGTAAATTAATATAAAGTACCAAATATAATTTTTTCAGATTAAAAAAAATATATATTATGTTTTTTATTATTATTTTATCCACATCTATTTATTTATTTAGTTCATTATTTATTTATTTATTTATTTATTTATTTATTTATTTTTTATTCACATCTGTTTATTTGTTATTTATTTATTTATTTATTTAATTATTTTATTGGCATCTATTCATTTATTTATATGAATTTATTTATTTGCTTATCTGTTTTTTGGTTATTTTATTATATTTATCATTATTATTTCTTATAGTAAAAATTATTCATTACAAAAAAGTTCCTTCATATATATATATATATATAATTTTATTCACACTTATTTATTTACTTGTTTATTTAATTGATTACTTTATTTACTTTATTTATTCTTTTTATTGTATTTTATTTATTTATTTGTTTTATTTTATATTATTATCATTATTTTATTCACATGTATTTTTTTATTTTCTATTCACATCTATTTACTTATTTTATTTATTTATTTATTTTATTCTCATTATTTTTATTTACATTTATTTATTTATTAATTCATTTATTTTAATATTATTAAATACTCCTTTTATTCATATCTCTTTTATTTAATTTGTTTAATTTTAAAATTATTTTTATCATATCTATTCACTTATTTCATTTATTTATTTATTTATTTATTTATTTATTTTACATGTATTTTCTAATTCACAATGAGATTGACCTCTATATCCTTTCGTAATCTTTTATCAAAATAACCCCTGACTTTTCTGTTTGTGTGACATCTCAAATCTCTCAAACAGCCACTCTTCATCCAATTAAAAAATTAAGCAATTAATTAATGGATAAAATAAAGTCCTGTCCTACAAGTGCCTCCCTGTATAAAGGCATTCAGGTTTTGCATTTAATTAAATTATCACAATTCAATGAATGAGAGTAAAATGCTTTCAAATAATCATTTGTGTTGATATTGATCAGAAGGTTCCTTTCAGGCCATTTGTGTTTATGTATGTATGTATGTATGTATGTATGTGTGTGTGTGTGTGTGTGTGTGTGTGTGTGTGTGTGTGTGTGTGTGTGTGTATGTGTGTGTGTGTGTGTATTTAAGGTGTGTGAGGTGCGCAGGTCGAATTCGGTGACTCTCATTGGCTTACAGGGGTTTTCCTCAGTGCTTTCGCTCTAAATCCCCACGTCCTGATCCATTTACTAAATGAAGCCTCCCACCTCACGTCACATGCCTGAAATACACCCTTAACACCCCAGTGTTTCTCACACCTCGGACACATTTTTGGTGTGTTTATACGGGGTTAAACCTAATCTCCTCTGCATAGTTTCTCAACATTACAACATAATCCGTCTACCGCCATCACGCACATATTTACAGTCACAATCGTTAAAGCGATAGTTCACCTAAAAATCACACCACTGTTCACTAGTAAGCCATTCTTGGTGACTTTGTTTCTGTGAAATGAACACCTTCAGAGTAGTATGAAAGTAAACGAGATCAAAACTAACCGTATTGATTTTGTTAGCTCACATTGCCAGTTTTGTGGTGACCAGTTCATCTGCGCAGGTCATTAAGAAAAACGAGTCATTTGCCCTTTTAATCTTAAATTGAAATCTGCAAATGTTTGTGTTCAATTCAATTCTCAGATTAGGTCTGTCTGAGGTAATGGGCGTGGCTAACATGCCTAACCACGCCCCTCCAGCTGTCAGTTTTGACAACAAAGAGAAATGATGAGCAGCAGGAGGAGTCTGTTAGGTTGTATTAACTCTCCCCAAACCCTTTTCTCCATCTTTCTGAATTAAACACCTACTTTACAACATCCAATTAACTCGCAGTAGAAAAAACAAGCCACGCCCAGTGTTTTCTCATTTAATGTTTTGTTTTTTCCAGGAACTGCGACACAATATGAAAACAAAAAAGTGGGCGCAGCTTCTGCTTCATGCAGACTTTAACTTATATCATTAGTGCTGTGTAATAGTCATGGAGGGTAACTTTTATTTTGAAGCATGAATAAACCCATTGTATAATTAACCCATACGCCAACGGGGGTTAATGCATGTCTTATGAAGTAGATCAATGTGTTTAACACAAATATTTTACATTTTTAAATTATAAAAGACTTCTGCTGTAGCTGAAATACCATTATGCGCTACTGACAACTACAGTGAAAACCAGAATTTTACATACTCTCTAAAAAAAGGAACATAACCATTTTTTTTAATGTCTGATGGTAAATGATACTAAACGTTTTCTATTTTAGGTTCGTTATGATTCTTTAAATGATTTACATTTGCTAAATGACAGAATAATGATTTTTTATTTTTTTTTGTATTAATTTCTAGAGAGTCAAAAGTTTTTTTTAGCTTTGCTTTTAAACTGTATAACTTTGGTCAAATGTTTTGGGTATCCTTTCACAAGCTTCCCACAGTAGTTTGCAGGAATTCTCATTCCTCCGGACAGAATTGCTGTAACTGAGTCAGATTTGTTGGCTGTCTTGCTTGCACAAGCTTTGTGCAACTCTGCCCACACATTTTCTATAGCAGTGGTTCTCAAACTTTTTTCACCAAGTACCACCTTAGAAAAAATTTGTCTCTCCAAGTACCACCTTACGACGCTATTTTTTAACCAGTATTAAAAAATAGCGTCGTAAGCCTAATTAAGCAGCTACAGGTGTGCACAGTTTTAAAACGATGCAGATTACTTCCCATTAGTAAGAATATGTATTATTGTCAGTCACTTTAAACATTTGAAATAGTCTGAACATTAACTGTGCTTGCAGATAAAAAAAAAAGTTTTAATTAAAATGTGCTCTTAAAAGTTCATAAAAAAATGGCGCTGTTCTTAAAAAGTAAAAAGAAAACTGCTTTACTTAAATCTAAAGTATTCATAGTAGCCTATTCATCAAAAGCTGGAAATGCTGCTTGGACCTTATACATATAGGCTATATGTCATATTCATACACTTTCAGACAAATCTTGAAATAAATGTTAAATGTACATATGACAGGGTTCATACAGGCACAGCCTAATAAAAATCAATTCCAGCACCTATTTTTTTTAAGACTGACATGCTATGTATTGAAGACCTGAAATGTATTCTCAGCAACCCATAAAACATTGCATATGAATAGATACAAATAAAAACCATTAATAATAATATTTATTAATCATATATTAATAATATAATAAACCTGCACTAAGTGCTTGTGAAATCCTTTTTGTACTCAAGTAAAAATACTATTACACTGCTAAAATAATTTTTTTTTTAGTAAATAATACTAATATTAGGTAAAAGTACAAATTACTCTTTTAAAAAGTACTAGTTGGTTACTTTTGAAAAAAAATCTGATTTTTATTATGAAATCACTTTTTTTTAAGTGTAAACCTGATTTAATGGTTTGATCGCTTACATCCCAAAGCTACATGTATAATTTGCACTAACAAAGGAAGTATAGTCAATTTTTCCTTTCATGACAATTAATCTTTTTCAATAGCACTGGTAAAACTACCAAATAATCTTTAAGGCTATAGAGACACTTTTTGCCCATTTTTAAAAATATATATTTTTAAGCTTTGAAAGGTTAAATTAAAGTATATGGTAAAAAGATTTAAATTTAGCCTTTTATTTACATATTTTACACTATTTTCTTTACAATATGGCAAATTTGTTTCTTAAATAGCTGTACATCACATGTAGATTTTATTTTACACTTGATCTTAATCTAAAATAGAAACGTAAAAAAATACAAGTACACTGTCAGTAAAAAAATAAAACAAATGACTTCATTTTACATGAGGTATTTGAAATATGACGACACTACATTTATCAAAGCAGTGCTTTAAGAGCCTTATTGTAAATTGTGATAAATAAACAATAAGTAGACTAACAATGGATTGTTTTGACCTGTAATGCTTTAACACAGATCAGAATACAGCTAAATGTATAAATCACACAAATACCTCACCCAGAAACATTTCCAGCATAATTATTTTGTCGTAAAGAAATAAAAAATGTTCCACCTTTGCTAAAAGTAAGTTTCACTTCACAACACAGCCAAATAAGAAGAGCATTAGCATTGTCATCGATCATGTATCAATCTATTTCTAAATATTTGATAACTTTGAATACTTTTGACTAAATTTAGTTAAGGAGCAAAGATAAATAATGTTTACTTTAATAGTGGAGAGATCGCGATTGTATTCTATCTGAGCACACAGGCGATCATGAGAGCACTTGCTGTTCATTTGAAAAAAGCCTATTTAAGAGCTCGCATATCTGTTTTAGCGATTTGCGTACATTAATGCGCTCTCTTGTTAAAATAAAGCACTCGCCGCATTTGCAGAAATTAGTAATTGCGCAATACCTTCATTGCCGCGCCGCCATTCAGACTGTATTTAGAGGAGTGACAGGTCAGAGGCGAGAGACTGGCTGTCGGAGAGCGAAACGTGTATGAAGATCATCAAATAGGCAGGAAATATGTCCGCGGTTTAATTACTCTGCTAGACATCTCTATAGTGAAAACATCCGAGAAGCATTATTCCAACAAAACATTTGTTTTTAAGTTGTTTTTTCTGTCTCTGCAACACAGAAAGCCTTTGTCCCGCCCTTACGTTTCACGCAACTAGACAAGGTCGACTGTGATTGGCTACTTTTCATGTCAGTCAAATCACCCTTCAGAATCAATTCTTAAACTTCGGAAACTGATTTTCAGCAGCTTATGACACAATGCACTAAAATAAACACTCTAAGCACAGCGTTGTGATCGTACGCTTCACAAAACAGCCAATGCTGATCACATCAATGTTATATTACGCATTAAAGGATTAAAAGTGTTATTTGTTTCTTTCATTATTCAGCGATTCCTCCGCGTACCACTAGGAGGAAGCCCGCGTACCACTAGTGGTACGCGTACCACAGTTTGAGAACCACTGTTCTATAGGATTGAGATCAGGGCTTTGTGATGGCCACTCCAAAACATTCACTCAGTTGGCCTTAAAGCACATTTGAACTAATTTGGCAGTGCGCTTATGGTCATGGTCTGTTTGGAAGAGCCATTTGTGGCCAAGTTGTAATTTCCTGGCTGATGATGTTGCTTCAATATTTCTCCATAATGTTCTTTCTTCATGATGCCATCTATGCTGTGAAGTGGACCAGTCCCTCCTGCAGCAAAACAGCCCCACAACATGAAGCTGCCGCCCCCATACTGCACAGTTGGGATGGTGTTCCTAGGCTTGTGCGCTTTCCCCTTTGTCCTCCAAATGTAACACTGCTCATTATGGCCAAACAGTTCAATCTTAGCTCCATCAGAGCACAGGACATGTCTCCAACAATGAGTCTTTTCCCAGTGTCATTTAGCAGATTCTAATCTGGCTGTGCTGTTGATTCTGGCTTGCTGATTGATTTTCCCATGTTGTCACACAAGGAAGCAGTGTGTTTGAGGTTTCCCTTCAATACTATTCTACAGTTGTGCCTTCATTCAACTCAGATGTTGTCAATCAGCCAATCAGAAACTTCCAAAACCTTGACATCATCATCTGAGCTTTTTCAGAGGCAGAATAATCTTACTGTATGTAAACTTGACTTTCAAGAAAAGTGATAACAATTTCTCAAAACATATCAATTATTTGAACAAAAATGATTCTTTGTACCAGGCTGTAAACACCTTTATTTCTGCATTAAAGTTGGCCATTTTAACTGTGGGCTCAGCAGAAATCTGCTCTATTACACCCCATTCACACGGGGCGTCAGCTTCAACGCTTCCCATCAACTTTGAATAGGTGATGTCAGGCGTTGCCGAACTGCCTTGTGGATCCGTCAGCGCCGCTTCAGAGGCGTTTCTCGCTGCAGA